>NC_046172.1:55618894-55791801 GCF_011064425.1 Rattus rattus
ATAAGGTTGTTCCCCCAATTCCCTGCCTCCCCTGACATTCCCTATTATAATGTATAAGTGTTTCAAATTTCTTTTCATTTAGGTTGTGAATTTTCTGTAAATTGACTTTATTATGTTTCGGCATGTTCCTTATATTGCTTGTCTTTCCAGGATGTTTATAATGAAGGGGTGTTGGATTTTATCAAAGACCTTTTCATTAGCTAATGAGATCATCATGTGGTTTTGTATTTCAGTCTTTCTGTGTTGGATGACATTAATCAGTTTGCTTCTGTTGAATCTTTTTCTTGCATCTCTTAGTTGAAGCTTACTCATCATTGTAGATGTATTTTTGGTGTGTTTTGGTACTCCATGTGGGAGTATTTAACTGGGGAGTTTTGGAGCTATCTCCATAAAGGAACTTGGCTTGTACTTCTCTTTCACTCATGGGTCTTTATGTGGTCTAAACATCAGGGCAATTGTGGTCTCATGAACATGACTAGGCAATGTTCTTTCTGTTTCTATTTTATAGACTAATTTAAGGAATATTGGTATTAATTATTCTTGGAAAGTCTGGTAGAATTCTGGTCTGAAAACATCTGTCCCTGAACTTAGTAGTTGTTAAGAGAGTTAATTATTATGTCTTCAAGAGTTCTGATATGTTTAAAGTTCTCATATCATCTTGATTTTGCTTTGGTACATGCTATTTATCAACAAAGTTGGCCATTTCTTTCTAATTTTCCAATTTTGTGGCATACAGGTTTGAAAAATGTCCATATAATTTGCTGGATTTCCTTGGAGTCTCTTGTTATGCCCCGTCTTTCATCACTAAGGTTAATTTGGATATTTTCCCTGCCTTTTAGTTAATCTGGCTAAGCGTTCACCAATTTTATTTTCTTAAAGAACCAATTCTTCTTTTAATCGATTCTCCATATTGCTTTTAGTTTGTTAGTTTCAATTTTATTGATTTAAGCCTGAGTTTATTTCTTGCCACGTTGTCCTTTTGGGTAGAAATTCTTCCTTTTGTTCTAGAGATTCAAGTTTACTGTTCAGTTACTATTATAAGTTTTTTTTTTCATTTTTTTAAAATGTAGGCTCTTAGTGCCATGAATATGTCTCTTGAAACCACCTTCATTGCATCCAATAAGTTTATATGTGTTGCATTCTAACTTTTATCAACTATAAAAGTCTTTGACTTCTATCTTAGTTTCTGTTATGACCTTTTTTTCTCTCTTTTTTTTTTCAATTTGGTAGTGAACTGTTCAGTTTCCATGAGTATGTAAGTTTTTGATGTTTTTTACTTTTTTTGCTGATATTACCTATATTCCATGGTTGTCGGATAAGAGTCAGGGTGTTATTTCA
Organism: Rattus rattus; assembly: GCF_011064425.1. Classification (NCBI taxonomy): domain Eukaryota; kingdom Metazoa; phylum Chordata; class Mammalia; order Rodentia; family Muridae; genus Rattus; species Rattus rattus. The sequence goes on from NC_046172.1 coordinate 55,620,233, forward strand.
ATTATTTTGTCTGCTGAGACTTGCTGGGTGTCAAAATATGTGGTTAATTTTGTAGAATGTTTTTGGAGCTGCTGAACAGATAGTATATTATTTTGTGTTTGGGAGACATGTCTTATATATAAATGCTAGGTCCATATGGTACATGAAATCATTTCCTGTAGCAATTCTTTGTCCACATTTTTGTTTGGGTGATCTGTGTTTGTGAGGATACATTCTAGATGTAATATGCTATTAGTGTGAGAGAGTCAATGTATGACTTAACATATGGTAGTGTTTCTTTTATGAACATGAGTGTTTAGTGCTTATATCTTTAGAATTTTTGATATCTTCTTGGTGTATTTCTCTTTTATGAGCATCCAGTATCCTTCCCTATATTTTCTGATTAGTTTTGATTTGAAGTCTATTTTGCCAGATATTAAAATGGCTACACTAGCTTACTTCTTGGGTCCATTTGTTTAAAATATCTTTTTGCATATTTTTTACTCTGAGGTAATACCTACCTTTGATGTTAAGTACTTCTACTTGGATGCATTAGAAAGGTTGGTCCTAGTATTGGATCTAATTTGTTTTTCTTTGTCTTTTTTGTTGGAAGTCCATCTACTCCTCTTGAGTGAATTTGCTTCATTTTGTTCTAGAGCTTTAAGTTGTTCTTTTAAGTTGCTAATATGAGATCTCTCCTGTTTGTTTTTTGTTTTGTTTTGTTTTGTTTTGTTTTTTATGAAGGTGCTTAGCGCTATGAACTTCCCTGTTAGAACTGCTTCCATTGTGTTCCATAAATTTGAGTTTGATATGCACTAATTTTCATTGAATTATAGAAACTGTTTCATTTTTATTTTTCTTCCCTGACAAAGTGATGATTGAGTAGAGAGTTGTTCAGTTTCCTTGAGTATGTGGGCTTTCTGGTAAGCTGCTGTTGAAGTTCAGCTTTAGTCCATGTTGGTCTGTTAAACACAAGTGTCATTTTAATTTTCTTGTTTCTGTTGAGGCTTGACTATAAGGTCAATTCTGGAGAAGTAGCCAAGAGTTGCTGAGGAGATATATTCTTTTGTGTTTGGGTGAAATGTTCTAAAGATATCTGTTAGGTTCACTTGATTCATAATATCTGTTAGATTCATTATTTCTCTGTTTAGTTTTTGTCTGGATGATCTGTCAATTGGTGTTGAGTTGAAGTCTCCCATTACTAAAATGTGTGGGGTTTGATGTGTAATTTACATTTTAGATATGTTGATTTTACAAGTGTTGGTGCCCTTTTGTTTGGGGTGTTCAAATTGAGATATCATCTTGGTAGATTGTTCCTTTCATGTGTATGAAGTGTTCTTCCTTCTCTCCTTTGATTAATTTTGGTTGAACATCTATTTTATTAGATATTAGGATGGCTACCCCAGCTTGCCTTTTGGGTCCATTTGCTTGGAAAGCTTTTTTCCAACCTTTCACTCTGAGGTAATGTGTATCTTTATTGCTGAGGTTTGTTTCTTGTATGCAGTAGAATGATGGATCCTATTTTCACATCCATTCTGTTGTCCTGTGTCTTTTTATTGGTGACTTGAGTCCAATGATGTTGAGAGATCTTAGTGACTAGTGATTATGATTTCTTGTTATTTTGATGTTGGTGGTATTAGTAGTCATCGCTCAACCTTTACCATTGTAGTAATTGTAGTAGTAGTAGTAGTAGTAGTAGTAGTAGTAGTAGTAGTGGTGGTGGTGGTAGTGTTAGTATTAGTAGTAATAGTAGGAGCAACAGCAGCAGCAGCAGCAGTGTGTGTGTGTGTGTGTGTGTGTAGTTGTAGTTTTCCTTCTAATATTTTCTGTAGGGCTGGGCTTGTGTGTGTGTGTGTGTGTGTGTGTGTGTGTGTTGTTTTGTATGGTGTAACTTATTTCTTGTGTGTTTTTTTGATGCACCTCTCTTTACTTGAGATGGAGTTGTAGTTTTCCTTCTAGTATTTTCTGTAGGGCTGGGCTTGTGTGTGTGTGTGTGTGTGTGTGTGTGCGCGTAGTGTGTGTATGTGTTTGTGGATTTGGATTTGTCTTGAAATATCTTGCTTTCTCCATCTATGGTAGTCTAAAGTTTGCTGGGTATAGTAGTCTAGGTTGGAATCTGATTTTATTTACAGGTTGAAAGCTATTTGTCCAGGATCTTTTCGTGTTTCACGTCTCTGTTGAGATGTTGAAAGAGATTCTGATAGGTCGGCCCCTTTGTTATACTTGTCTTTGCCCCTTTGTGCTTTTAATATTCATTCTTTGTTCTGTAGATTTTGTGTTTTAATTATTATGTGTGGGGAAGATTTTCTTTTCTGATCCAGTCTGATTGGTGTTCTATAAGCTTGTTGTATGTTTATAGACATCTTCTTCATTACGTTGGAAGATTTTTTTTTCTATGATTTTGTTGAAAATATTTTCTAGGCTTTGGAGATGGGACTCTTTGTTTTGTTTTGTTTTCTTTTTTCCCCCCTTTTTTTCTTTATTAATTTGAGTATTTCTTATTTACATTTCGAATGTTCTTCTCCTTTCCCGGTTTTTGGGCCACCATCCCCCTAACCCCTCCCCCTCCCCTTCTATACAGGTGTTCCCCTCCCCATACTCCCCACATTACCACCCTCCCCCCCAACAATCACGTTCACTGGGGGTTCAGTCTTGGCAGGACCAAGAGCTTCCCCTTCCACTGGTGCTCTTACTAGGATATTCATTGCTACCTATGAGATTGGGGCAGAGGGTCTGTCCATGTATAGTCTTTCAGTAGTGGCTTAGTCCCTGAAGCTCTGGACTGTTTGGCATTGTTCATATGGGGTCTCGATTCAATGTATCGGGTTTTATGTGGATGTGATCTATTTGGACTTGATAGGAAGGGAGGGTGGATGTGGGGGAACACATATAGAAGAAGGAGGACCCCTAATAAAAAAATTGTAAGGCCACCCTTAAATTAAAAAAAAAAAGAATGGATCGATTTGCAGTCTTTTACATGCTGACTGCCAGTTGAACCAGCACCATTTGTTGAAAATGCTATCTCTTTTCCACTGGATGGTTTTAGCTCCTTTGCCAAAGATCAAGTGACCATTTGTGTGTGGGTTCATTTCTGGGACTTCATTACTATTCCATTGATCTCCCTGCCTGTCCCTGTACCAATACCATACAGTTTTGTTTTTTTTTTTATAACTATTGCTCTGTAATACAGCTTGAGGTTGGGGATTTTGACTCCCCCAGCAGTTCTTTTTTTGTTGAGAATAGTTTTTGCTATCCTGGAATTTTTGTTATTCCAAATGAATTTGCAAATTGCTCTTACCAACTCTATGAAGAATTGAGTTGGAATTTGATGTGAATTACATTGAGTCAGTAGATTGTGTTTGTCAAGATGGCAATTTTTACACTATTAATCCGAGAAATGAGCCTGAAACACATGGGCACTGTGGAAAATTTCCTGAACAGAACACCAATGGCTTATGCACTATGATCAAGAATTTCCAAAGGGACCTAACAAAACTGTAAACTTCTGTAAGTCCTTAAAGGACACTGTAATTAGGGCAAAACGGCAACCAACAGATTGGGAAAAGATCTTTATCAATCCTACATGCAATAGTGGACTAATATCCAATATATAGAAGAACTCAAGGAAGTTAGACTACAGAGAATCAAATAATCCTATTAAAAATGGGGCAAAGCGCTAAACAAAGAATTCTCAACTGAGGGATATCGAATGTCTGATAAGCACCTAAAGAAATGTTCAACATCCTTAGTCCTTAGGGAAATGTAAATCAAAACAATCCTGGGATTCTATCTCACACCAGTCAAAATGACTTAGATCTAAAACTCAGGTGTCAACAGATGCTGGTGAGGATGTGGAGAAAGAGGAACACTCCTCCATTGTTGGTGGGATTGCTAGCTGGTATAACCACTCTGGAAATCAGTCTGGAGGTTCAGAAAATTGGACATAGTATTACCTGAGGACCCAGCTATACCACTCTGGCCATATACTCAAAAAATGCTTCAATATACAACAAGGCCACATGCTCCACTATGTCCATAGGAGCCTTATTTATAATAGCCCAAAGCTGAAAAGATCCCAGATGCCCTTCAACAAAGGGATGGATACAGAAAATGTGGTACATTTACACAATGGATTATGACACAGCTATTAAAAAGTATGACTTCATGAAATTCTTAGGTAAATTGATGGACCTAGAAAATATCATCCTGAGTGAAGTAACTCAATTACAGAAAACATACATGGTTTGCACTCTCTGATAAGTGAATATTAGCCCCAAATCTCACCCAAGAGGCAATTCACAGACCACAAGAAACTCAAAAAGAAAGATAGCCAAAGTGGGGATTCTTTAGTCCTCTTCATAAGGGGTAACAAAATATTCATAGGAGGAGATATGCAGACAAAGTTTGGAGCAGAAACTGAAGAAAAGTCCTTTCAGAGACTGCCCTACCTTGGTATTCTGCTTACATACATACAGCCACCAAAACCAGACAATATTGCTGATGCCAAAAGGTGCATGCTGACAGGAGCCTGAAATACCCGTCTCCTGAGAGGCTCTGACTTTTCATGACAAATATGGAGGCAAACTCCTGCAGCCAACCATTGAACTGAGAATCGTTCCCCATTGGAGGAGTTACACAAAGGATTGAAGGAACTGAATGGGTTTGCAACCCCATATTCATGTCTTTCCTAACGTCCTGTATCATCATCATGAGATATGATTTTAAATGTGAATCTTGCTTTTCAGATGTGATGGGGTATCTGGAACTTGCTGAAGTAGGGGTACTGGGTTCTGATGATGCCAAGTAGCATTGGTTTCTGTTGCTTATATTCTTGTGCTTGCCTCTCACCATCTGTTTATCTCTGTTGCTACCTGCCCTAGTTGTCTCTGACTGGAGCCTATCCTTCTTGTGATCCTGGTTGTGTCAGCACTCAGGGCCCAGGTGTCATGTGATTCTGTGATCCTGTGATCATGGGATCCTGAGTGTGTCAGAGCTACTTGGAATCAACCTCCCTGTGAGATACTCAAGTCCTGGTGTGACTAATCTCCTGAAATCCTGGTGTGTCATAGCCCCTGGGAGACAAGCTTTCTCTGGGTGTTACAGGAGTGGGTGGAGGGAGGCCAGAGCCCTGACTTTGCTCCAGACACAGATACAAGCTGGAAGGAACTCATGCCTCTAGGTGGGAAGAGGTTTGTGTTTCTCTGGTTCTTATGTGGGTCCCAGTTATGTGGGATGTTGGAGAAGATGCTGTGGCCTCAACTGTGACCTTGAGTGTATCAGATCTCCTATACTCCTGGGTATGTCTGACCTCCTGGGGGTATAAGATTCCTCTGTGATCCTGTGCTCCTGGGCCTGTTAGCTCAACTGTAATACTGTGATCCTTTGATCCTCAGTATGTTAAAGCACCTGGATGACAGGTGTCCTTTGGGTGTAAGTGGAATTGGTGCTGAACCAGCACTGAAGGTCTTGCTCAGTCACAAGTTCAGACCAGAAGTGAACTGCACCACTGGCTGAGCAGGGATCTTGTGTTCCTGGAACTCAGTGGGACCCAGTTACTCCGGGTGTTGGGACAGATGTTGTGTCTTCCTTACCTGTCATCCTAGGCGTGTTAGAGCACCTAGATGATGGACTTCCTCTGGGTGTTGTGGGCATGGGTGCAGAACCAGCACCCAAGGTCTGTTCTATTTTTTCCTTGAGAGACTTAAAGTTATTGTCATACAGATCTTTCACTTGTTTGGTTAGTGTCTTAGTGTTTTATTGTTGTGAACAGACACCATGATCAATGCAAGGACAACATTTAATTAGGGCTGGCTTCCAGGTTCAGAGGTTTAGTTCATTATCATCAAGGTGGGAGCATGGCAGCATCCAGGCAGGCATGGTGCAGGGGGAGCTGAGTTCTACATCTTCACCCAAAGGAAGCCAGGAAAAGACTGAGCATCCTCAGGCAACTAGGAGGAGAACCCCCACAGTGACTCACTTTCTCCAACAAGGCCACACCTTCTAATAGTGCCACTCCCTGGGACAAACATATGCAAACCATCACATTCCACTCCTTGGCCTCCATAGGCTTGTTCAAACTCTTGTATCTATGGAGGCCATACCTAAAAATAGTATAATAAAAAAGTACATTTATTCTAACTTCTACCCCATAGTCTATAGCAGTATCAACAATGTTAAAAGTCCAAAGTTCAAAGTCTCTTCTGAGAGCTATCCAATCACTTAACTGTAATCAACAAATTAAGACAGGCAACCAGCTGGGCAACCTCCAAACTGTGCCATTTCCATGTCTGATGTCAAGTGGTCTTCAGATCGTTAACTCCTTTTTCATCTTTGTTAACTGCAACAAACTTCTTTCTCCTGAGCTGGTTCCACTCCCTCTTAGTAGCTTTTCTCAGGAGATAGTCCATTGCTCTGGCATCTTTAACATCTTTGGGTCTCCAAGTTAGCTTGCTTCAATGTCTTGTGCCCACACATGATCCTCCAAAGGGCTGGCTTCACTTCTTTAGCTTTGCCCTCTGTAACACTCAGGTTGATCCACTCCACTGCCTCAGCTGTTCTTGGTGATCATCCCATGGTACTGGTATCTCCAACACACTGGGTTCTTCCATTGCATCTAGGCTTCCCCAGTAGCCTCTCATAGTCTCTCTTCATGGTGCCAAGCCTCGACTCCTTTGCATGACTCCTTCAGTCCTGGGCCATCAATTTCAGCTAAGGCTACACCTTCACCAATGGCCTTTCATGGCCTCTCACAGTGCCCAGCCTCAGCTGCTCTTCATGACCGCTTCATGCCTTCAAAACCAGCATCACCTGGGTAACTCTTACACATTACCAAGTACAGCTACAACATGAGGTACAACCTTGGCTATCTCTGGAACACAGCTTCTTTGTGCTCTCAGAAAACACTTCCTAGATTTCACTTCAGTGATACTGATCTCTTTCTTAGCTCCAGCTAACCAGCATTAATTGCTCCAGTAGTCTCCTTCTCTTCTTGAATATAAAGCCAGAGACACATGGCTGAAGCTGCTGAATTCTGCTGCTCAAGGAGCTGTAATATGACCCCCTCGTTCTATTACATTATCACCAGCTTCCTCTTTTCTAACTCACTCACTGCCAAAGCTTGGCTGTCCTGGGTCTTGCTCTACCGATTGACCTTGAATTTAGAGATCTGTATGCCTGTCTCCTGGGATTAAAGGTGTGTACCACCATTCCTGGATTTAAGTTTTTCTTCACCTAGAACTTGCTCTGATCTAAGCTAGCCTTGAACTCAGAGATCTGCTCGTCTTTGCCTCCTAGGATTAAAGATTTGTTCTAAGTTGCCTGAAGCTAACTGTGGGATCTTGCCCCAAGGTCATTTCTTCCTTAATTCAATTGATATCTTTGAACACAGGATTCAGCTCCATTTCACTTCCTAGTGTCCCTTTAATACTTGAACCATATAGTTTGTGTTTTGCCTTTTTCAACTTCCCCTTTTTTAAATTAAAATGCTCTTCATAAGAGTGAATTTTAGCAACAACACAAGAGAATTTACACGAGGCTGTTTTGAGAGTTCCTTTTTCCAAGCAATTAATCTAAATCTCTTCACTTTAACCTCAGGCACACTCTTTGGACAATGGAAAAAGCCACCTCATTTTCCCCCAAAATACCACAATAACCATCTTTAGGCCACATACTGAAATTCTTCTTCACTGAACCATCTTGGGCCAGGTTCTAACAGTTTAAATCACTCTCAGTAACAAAGTCTCTGCATTCCTACTATGAAGGCCCATTAAGCCCCATTTAAAGCATTCCACTGATTTCCAAGTCCAAAATCCCCCAATCCACATTCTTTCACACAAAAACATGATCAGGCCTATCACAGCAATATCTCAGTTCCTGCTACCAACTTCTGCCTTAGATAGAATTTTATTGCTGTGAATCGACACCATGATCAATGCAAGTTTTATAAAGGGCACCATTTAATTGGAGCTGTCTTACAAGTTCAGCAGTTCAGTCCATTATTGTCAAGGTGGGAGCATGGCAGCATCCAGGCAGGCATGGTGCAGGAGGAACTGAGTTCTACATCTTCACCCGAAGGAAGCCAGGAAAAGAGCATCCTCAGGCAGCTAGGAGGAGGGTCTCCAACCCCACCCCCACAGTGACACATTTCCTCTCACAATGCTACACCTTCTAATAGTGCCACTTCCAGGGACTAACATATGCAAACGATCAGTTAGTTACCCCAAGATACTTTATATTATTTTTGGTTATTGTGAAGGGAGATGTTTCCCTAATTTCTTTCTCTGCCCATTTATCATTTGTATAAAGGAAGGCTACTTATTTATTTGAATTAATTTTATATCTGGCCACTTTGCTGAAGTTTTTTATCAGGTGGAGAAGTTCTCTGGTAGATTTTTTGGGGTTGCTTCTGTATACTCTCATATCATCTGCAAATAGTGATACCATTATTTCTCTTTGACAATTTGTATCTCTTTCATCTCTTTCTGTTGTCTTATTGTCGTAGCTAGCACTTCCTATATTATATTTGGTAGATATGGGAAGAGTGGGCATCCTTGTCTTGTTCCCGATTTTAGTGGGATTGCTTCAAGAATCTCTCCATTTAATCTGATATTAGCTGTTTGTTTGCAGTAAATTGCTTTTATTAAGTTTAGGTATGGTCCTTGAAATCTTGATCTCTCCAATACTTTAAACATGAAGAGGTGTTGTATTTTTCCAAAGAACCTTTCTGCATCTAAGAAAATGATTGTTATTTTTTTATTTGAGTTTGTTTATAACGTGGGTTACATTAATAGATTATCATATACTGATCTAAAGTTGTACACCTGGGATGAAGCCTACTTGACCTTGGTGAATGATGGTTTTTATGTGTTCTTGGATTCGGTTCGCAAGAATTTTATTGAGTATTTTTCCTGTATATTCATAAGCAAGATTGGTCTGAAGTTCTCTTTTTTGATTAGGTACTTGTGTGGTTTAGGTATCAGAGTAATTGTGACTTCATAGAATGAATTAAGTAGTGTTCTTTCTGTTTCTATTTCATGGAACAGTTTAAAGAGTGTTGGTCTTAGCTCTTCTTTCAAGTTCAGGTAAAATTCTGCACTGAATCGGTCTTTCCCTGTTTCTTTGGGGTGGTGGTGGTGGGAAGTTTTTAATGACTTATTCTATTTCCTTATGGGATTTGGGCCTGTTTAGATAGTTTACTGCTCTTGATTTAACTTTGATATGTACATCTCTCTAAAAAACCATCCATTACATCTAGATTTTCCAGTTTTGTTGAATACGGGCTTTTGTAGTAGGATCTGGTGGTTATTTGGTCTTTTTTAGTGGATATTTTTAATTTACATTTCAAAAGGTGTTCCCTTTCCCAATTTCCAGGTCATAAGCCCCCTATTCCATTCCTCTACCCTTCTTCTATGAGGGTGTTCCCACTCCCCAACAAGCACCCTTTCCAATCCCTGCCCCATGAAATTCCCCTACACTGGGGAGTCTAGCCTTGGCAGGACCAACAGCTTCTCCCCTATTGGTGCTCAACAAGGCCAACCTCTGCTACTTATGCAGCTGGAGCCATGGGTCTTTCCATGTGTACTTTTTGGGTAATGGTTTAGTCCTTGAGAACTCTGGTTGGTTGCTATTGTTGCTCTTATGGGGTTGCAAGACCCTTCAGCTCCTTCAATACTTTTTCTAATTCCTTCAATTGGGGTTGGGGATTTGGCTCAGTGGTAGAGCGCTTGCCTAGGAAGCGCAAGGTCCTGGGTTCAATCCCCAGCCCCAAAGAAAAAAAAGAAAAAAAAGTACTAATTCCTTCAATGGGGACCCCTTTCTCAGTTCAATAGTTTGGTGCTAGCATTTGCCTTTGTATTTGACATGCTATGGCTGAGCCTCTCAGGAGACAGCTATATCAGGCATGCATTTCTTGGCTTCATCAATATTATCTAGTTTTGGTGTCTGTATATAATGGGCTAGATCACCAGATGGGGCAGGTTCTGAATGGCCATTCCTTCAGTCTCTTCTCCAAACTTTGTCTCTGTATCCCCTCCTGTGAATATTTTTGTTCCTCTTTTTAAGAAGGACTAAAGCATCCACACATTGGTTGTACTTCTTCTTGAGCTTCATGTGGTCTGTGGATTTTATCAGTGAATGCAAACCAGGTGTGTGTGTGTGTGTGTGTGTGTGTGTGTGTGTGTGTGTGTGTGTGTGTGTGAGAGAGAGAGAGAGAGAGAGAGAGAGAGAGAGAGAGAGAGAGAGAGAGAGAGAGAATTTGGTTACCTCACTTAGGGTTATATTTTCTAGTTCCATCCATTTGCCTATGAATTTCGGGAAAGTCATTGTTTGTGATAGCTGAGTAGTATTCCATTGTGTAGATGTACCACATTTTCTGTATCCATTCCTCTATTGAAGGGCATCTGGGTTCTATCCAGGATCTGGCAATTATAAATAAGGCAGCTATGAACATTGTGGAGCATGTGTCCTTGTTGTATGTTAGAGCATCATTTAGGTATATGCCCAGGAGTGGTATAGCTGGATCCTCATGTAGTGGAATGTCAATTTTCTGAGGAACCTCCAGATGGATTTCTAGAGTGGTTGTACCAGTTTGCAATTCCACCAACAAATGAGGAGTGTTCCTCTTTCTCCACATTCTCACAAGCATCTGTTGTTACCTGAGTTCTTGATCTTAGCCATTCTTACTGGTGTGAGGTGGATTCTTAGGGTTCCTTTGATTTGCATTTCTCTGATGACTAAGATGTTGAGCATTTCTTTAGGTACTTCTAAGCCATTTGATATTCCTCAGCTGAGAATTCTTTGTTTAGCTCTGTACCCAATTTTAATAAGGTTATTTGGCTCTCTGGAATCTAACTTCTTGAGTTCTTTGTATATTTTGGATATGAGCCCTCTATCAGATATAGTATTCCTAAAGGTCTTTTCCCAATCTGTTGGTTGCCATTTTGTCCTAATGAGAGTGTCCTTTGCCCTACAGAAGCTTTGCAGTTTTATGAGGTCCCATTTGTAGATGCTTGATCTTAGAGCATAAGCTATTGGTGTTTTGTTCAGGAGATTTTCCCTAGTACCCATGTGTTCAAGAATGCTTCCCCACTTTTTCTTCTATTAGTTTGAGTGTATCTGGTTTGATGTGGAGGTCCTTGATCCACTTGGACTTAAGCTTTGTACAGGGTGATAAGCATGGATCGATCTGCATTCCTCTACATGTTGACCTCCAGTTGAACCAGCACAATTTGTTGAAAATGCTATCTTTTTTTCCACTGGATGGTTTTAGCTCCTTTGTCAAAAATCAAGTGACAATAGGTGTGTGGGTTCATTTCTGGGTCTTCAGTTCTATTCCATTGATCTACCTGCCTGTTTCTGTACCAATACCATACACTTTTATCACTACTGTTCTGTAATACTGCTTGAGGTCAGGCATGGTTATTCCCCCAGAAGTTTTTTTTTTTTTTAATTGTTGAGTATAGTTTTGATATCCTGGGTTTCTTGTTATTCCAAATGAATTTGTAAATTGCTCTTTCTGTCTCTGTGAAGAATTAAGTTGAAATTTTGATGGGGATTGCATTGAATCTGTAGATTGCTTATGGCAAAATGGCCATTTTTACTATATTAATCCTGCCAATCCTTCAGCATGAGAATCTTTCCATCTTCTTCAATTTCTTTCTTCAGAGACTTTAAGTTCTTGTCATACAGATCTTTCACTTGCTTGTTTAGCATCACACTGAGGTATTTTATGTTAGTCCTGACTATCATGAAGGGTGTCATTTCCCTAATTTCTTTCTCAGCCTATTCATTGTTTGAATAGAGGAAGGCTACTGATTACTGGGTTAATTTTATACCCAGCCAGTTTATTGAAGTTGTTTATCAGTCTTAGTTGTTCTCTGGTGGAACTTTTTTGGGGTCACTTAAATACTATCATATCATTTTACAAATAATGACTTCTTCTTTTTTCTAATTTGTATCCTTTTGACCTCCTTTTGTTGTCTGATTGCTCTGGCTAGGATTTCCAGTACTAGATATATTGAATAAGTAGGGTGAGAGTAGGCAGCTTGTCTACTGCCCAATTGCAGTGGGATTGCTTCAAGTTTCTCTCCATTTAGTTTAATGTTGGCTACTGGTTTGCTGCATATTACTTTTACTATGAGCCTTCAAGTCCTGAACTTTCAGGACTTTTATCAGGAAGGGGTGCTAAATTTTGTTAAATGCTTCCTCAGCATCTAATGAAATGATCATGTGCTTTTTTTTTCTTTGAGTTTGTTTACATAGTGGATTACGTTGATAGATTTCCCTATATTGAACCATCCCTACATACCTGGGAGGTAGCCTACTTGATCATGATGGATGATCGTTTTGATGTGTTCTTGGATTCAGTTTACAAGAATTTTATTGAGTATTTTTGTGTTGATATTCATAAGGTAAATTGGTCTGAAGTTCTCTTTCTTTTTTGGGTCTTTGTGTGGCTTAGGTTTAAGCATAATTGTAGCTTTGTAGAAGGAATTCGGTAGTGCTCCTTCTGTTTCTATTTTGTGGAATAGTTTAGATAGCATAGGTATGAGGTCTTCTATGAAGGTCTGATAGAACTCTGCACTAAACCCATCTTGTCCTGGGCTCTTTTGGGATGGGAGAATTTTAATTAACGCTTCTATTTCTTTAGGAGTTATGGGATTGTTTACATGATTTATCTGAACCTGACTTAACTTTGGTACCTAGTATTTTTCTAGAAAATTGTTCATTTCCTCCAGATTTTCCAGTTTTGTTGAATATAGGCTTTTCTTTTAGGATCCGATGATTTTTGGAATTTCCTCAGATTCTGTTATGTCTCGCTTTTTATTTCTGATTTCGTTAATTTGGACACTCTCTCTGTGCCCTCTCCTTAGTCTGGTTAAGAGTTTATCTATCTTGTTGATTTTCACAAAGAACCATCTCCTGATTTTGTTGATTCATTATACAGACAGTCCTTTTTGTTTTTACTTGGTTGATTTGATTTCAGCCCTGTGTTTGATAATTTCCTGCCTTCTTTTCTTCTTGGGTGTATTTTCTTCCTTTTGTTCTAGAGCTTGCAGGTATGCTTTCAAGCTTCTAATATTATGCTCTCTCCTGTTTCTTTTTGGGGGCACTGAGGGCTATAAGTTTTCCTCTTACCCCTGATTTCATTGTGTCCCATAAGTTGGGGTATGTTTTTCCTTCATTTTCATTAAGTTCTAAAAAGTCTTTAATTTCTTTTTTTATTTCTTCATTGACCAAGTTATTATTGAGTAGGGCGTTGTCCAACTTCCATGTATATATGGACTTTCTGTCCCTATTGTTGTTATTGAAGACCAGCATATGTCCATGGTGATCTGACAGGATGCATGGGATTATTTCAATCTCCTTGTATCTGTTGAGGGCTCTTTTGTGACTGATTATATGGTTGATTTTGTAAAAGATTCTATGAAGTGCTGAGAAGAATGTATATTCTTTTGTTTTACGATAAAATGTCCTATAGATATTTGTTACATCAATTTGGTTCATAACTTCTGTTAGTTTCTCTGTGTCTCTGTTTAGATCCTGTTTCCATGTTCTGTCTATTGATAAGAGTGGGGTGATAAAATCTCCCACTAGTATTGTGAGAGGTGCAATATGTGCTTTGAGCTTTATAGTAAGGTTTCTTTTAAGAATGTAGGTACCTTTGAATTTGGATCTTAGATATTTAGGATTGAGAGTTCATCTTGGTGAATTTTTCCACTGATAAATATGAAGTTTCCTTCCTCATCTTTTTTGATAACTTTTGGTTGAAAGTTGATTTTATTCAATATTACAATGGATACTCCAGCCTCTTTCTTTGGACTATTTGCTTGAAAAATTGTTTTCCAGTCTTTTTACTTTGAGGTAGTATCTGTCTTAGTCACTGGAGGTGTGTTTCCTAAATGCAGCAAAATGCTGGGTCCTCTTTAAGTATCCAGTCTATTAGTCTATGTCTTTTTATTGGTTAATTGAGTCTACTGATGTTAAGAGATATTAAGTAATAGTGATTTGCCGTGCCCAACCTCGACCAGCAAGGAAGACACGAAACAGGAGATCTTCTTCAAGCAGTTTTACTCAGGAACCTTGATACAACCTTCTGACTCTCTTTCTCTTTTGGCTCTCTCTCCCCGGGGAACGCCCTGCACCATACTTAAATAGCTAGCACTGGCCAGTTCTAGCAAGCCACGTGGAATCATGTAGATGAGGCTGTCACTGTCTGAAGCTAGCGGCCAGGCAGACATAGCCAAATAAGGACTTGTTTACTGCAAAGAGCGCTCACCGTTGGGAGGGTGGAAGGCGGAAACCAGCTCCATCTTTGAGGCATGGCACGTCGCAGCTCCCTACAGTTCTCCCTTTTTGTTTAATTACTCAAGCAGGCAAAGGCACAGCTGAGTGTGGCAACCCCCCCGTCTTAGGATCATCCCTTCATTAAACCCGTCATAGGACACCTCGTCGCCCACAAGGTTCCGTGCCTTAGGTAGAAGGGAAGTTGCCTGTTGCTGGGCAAGGTCACTCACATATACTCAGGGGCGAGGTGCAACTAGGTCTTCTGAATCACCGTAAGCCAGGCTTGAGGAGACTGTCCTGCTTCAATGGCTGTAAATGTCTGTACCACCATAGCCGTATGCCACCTCAGAACAAACCTCATTCTACAGAGACACCACAGGCTCACTAGGGAGACCAGCAGCAAGAGTCAAGCTAGGGCTCCCATACCTGCCCACTCTCTCAGATGATTCATAGTAGCAGCAATCCAAAATGACAATCCCATAGCCAGTCTAGCATCTGCACATGTGGAGTTCACAGTCACGATGGCTACACGTAGCTAATCCATAAAGAAATCGAATTCTCCAGTCCAATTACCTAAAAGATAACTTGACAACTGTTTAGACAAATTAGAGGAGTGGGCTTAAAGGTCATGACGTATCAGCATGAGTCTCAGGAACACCGGTAGTATCCCCCACTGGGGCTCCGTTTTGACCAGCATTTTGGTCACACCAAGAAGTGTCAGCAACAGCAGGATCTTCATTCTTGTTGCACCTCCTGGTCAATCTTTCAGGGACCCACAATGGATCCTGCCGGTCCTGAGGAAACACACAAACAGACCCTCTTGCCCACGCCAACACAGGGTATGGCCCATGCCATAAGCCAGTGAGCACATCTTTCCACTTCACATAACCTTTCAATGTGCCCGTCCAACACTGATGTCGGTCAGCGGCAGAAAGGCCATCATCATCCAAAATTAAAAAAATAAGAGTAAAAATGGCTAAGGATATCTGTTCCTTACGAGTTCTGCCATGGCCTATTTCCCCTCTTTGTTTAATTAAGCATTCCTTCAAGGTATGATGTGCTCACTCAACAATACCTTGACCTTGGGGATTATAAGGCAGACCATGGCTCAACTGCACATCCATCTGTTTACAAAAGGATTTGAAAGATTTGGCAGTGTATGCTGAGCCATTATCAGTTTTTAAGTGTTGAGGCTTTCCTCAAGAAGCCCAGGCTTCTAGGCAGTGTCCAATAACATTGTGTGCCTTTTCCCCACTCATAGGGGTAGCATGAATGACACCTGAGCAGGTATCCACAGAAACATGAATGTATTTTAGAGTCCCAAATCCAGATATGTGAATTACATCCATTTGCCAAGTCTTTAGAGGCAGTAAGCCCCTGGGATTAACCCCCACACTAGGGGGATGATGGAAAGTGATACACTGTTGACATCCTAAAACTATCTGTCGAGCATCTGCTCGTGACAGATGAAACTTCTGCTGTAAGGTTTTGGTAGCCTCATGAAATTGTTGATGAAACTGTCGGGCTTGATCCAATGATGAGCTTAAGAAGATAAACTCCATTCGGGTACATCTATCCACAAGATCATTTCCTTCACTGAGAGGACCAGGCAAACCTGTATGAGCTCTAATATGTTGGACAAAAAACTTGTGACCTATTTTCCAGATCAATTCCTGAAGTTCCCTCAGCAGCTGGCATACCGTGCTGCTAATTTTAATAGGGCCAGCCACTTCTAACATCTTAACTGCATTAACAACATATGATGAATCAGAGGGCAAATTAAAGACAAAAGAACAATTTTTAAACACTTCCAGCACAATTTTGAGTTCAATTACTTGTGGAGAGCCGGGTTGATATTGACAGAAAATTGGCTCTTGATGGTCAACCATATAGGCTCCACAGCCATTTTTGGATCCATCTGTAAAAATGTTTTGTAAGGTCAGAGCCTGTGGAACCGAAACCCTTCTCTCCCCTCTCTCTAGACTGGGCGGCAAATCTTCCATGAAGGCTAGGCAAAAGTAACAACTGAGTAATTCTATCTCCAGGGGAAATAGCAGTAATTCCTTTTGGTGATTCTACCATGATCTTGACAACCCCGGTATAATCTGGGTCAATAACTCCTGGATGGACATGTAGTCCTCTTAAAGCTGTAGATGATCTCCCTATAAGTAACCCTACTGTGCCAGGCTCAATGGGTCCTTTAAAATCAGTTTCTATCAGCTGGAACCCCATCCGAGGAGTTAGTATGAGTCTGGTGGTGGAGCGGAGGTCCATTCCTCCGGAGCCCTTACTGGCTCTCCTTGGCCCCTCGGATGGCGAAGGGACGGGCATCTCTCGTGACTCTGTTCTACATCCTGATTCTCGACTGCCCCATATATTTGTGGGCCCTGGGGTCAGGGGCCCTGCTGTCCGTTTTTTGGATGTGCTCCACCAAAGCCCGAGCTAAGAGGCTGCCCATTGATGTCTTTTACCGAGCGGCACTCATTAGCCCAATGATTCCCCTTTTTGCACTTGGGGCACAGCCCTGGTTGCCTTGGGCATTGGCCACTTCCTGTACTAACTAGACTTCCCCTTTCTGGACATTGCCTTTTTAGGTGCCCCTGTTTACCACATTTAAAACACGCTCCTGAGCTTCCTCCTTTTCTCTGCGTCATCTGCATAACAGCAGCCGCAAGTCCAGCATTAGTCAAAGGTCCCCCTATTTCTCTACAGACCTTCATCCAAGCTTCAAGTCCCTTGTTCTTGTAAGGAGTGATAGCGGCTCGGCATTCCCTTGTGCACTGTTCATAGGCCAACTGTTTAATCAAGGGCATAGCAGTATCGGGGTCTCCAAAGACTTTCCCCACTGCTTCTACTAATCAGGCTACAAAGTCAGAGAATGGCTCCATAGGTCCTTGAAGGATCTCGGTGAGGTTTCCATTCACTTCTCCCATATTAGGTAAGGATTTCCATGCCTTTGTTGCAACTTCATTAATCTGCTGGTAAACCTGTCCTGAATACCCTGTCTGAGCATTGGCAAAGCGTCCTTGACCCAGCAGCATATCCCTATCCCAGGCAGCCTGGCCGCCCCCCGCTGCCAAATTAGCGGCAGCCTGTTCATTGGCAAACTCAATAAGAAAAGCTTTCCAGTCCAAATACTGTCCCAGACTAAGACAGGCCCGAGCAAGGTTAGTCGAATCACTAGGAGTCATGCAAAATCTGTGTAAGGCCTCAACCTGAGCTACGGTAAATGAGGCCGTAATGCCGTATGTCCTGACTGATTCTGCCAGGGACTTGATCACCTTAAAGTCTAAAGGCTCATGATACCTTTTGTTGATTAGCATCCACATAAACAGGATAGGCCAGATGTGTTCTGTGTGGACTGCCTTCCACACTTCTGGGCAGAATGTACTATCGAAACTCTACTTCCTCCCTCTACAAACATTTCAGGGAGGAGGGCCAAGGGAACCCGCCCAGGAGGTTCCTCCACCATTTTAGGCTTTTTCCTTTCCTTCTTCTGTCGATTCCTTAGAGACTGTTTCCGCATTTGATCTATCAACTCTTGTAACTCTTCTTCTGAATCTGTTTCATCTGTTTCCTCCTCTGTATCTGTCTTTTCTGAGTCTGTCTCCTTTATGCTTCCCTGCTTTTCTGACCTCTCCTCTTGAAGCATTTCTAGGGCAGCTTGCCCCTTCTCTATAGCTGCCTGACAACATTTCTGATCCTCAAGGCAGCTATGCACTAAGTGCCATACTGTACAGACCCCAGGTCTTAGAATCCCCTGTTCCTGGGCAAAATCAAGGTCTTTCCCTAACTTGTCCCAGCTCGCCACCGTCAGATTACCAGAGGCTGCGAACCAGGGTGCAATGGCATCGCATTCGCTCAAAAATCTCTCTATGGTGCTTCTTTTTATTTTTAGTTTCTTTCGCTCAAACAGCTCTTGAAGAGCCAGAAAAATTGGACCAGACTGTGAGGTCCCCATGACAAAACTTTCTATGCTGCTACGGGCATAAATTCACGCTGCCTTGCTACTTTCAGTTGGCTGCTACCGCGAACTTTACTTTCATTCGCTGTTACGTGAACTTTTACTTGCTCACTACCTGAGACTTTATAGCCGCTTATTTCCCACGTCCTTATTGTCCCACCTTACTTTGGGAACTTTCCAGCTGCCCTGACTGCAAGAAGTTCTGATCTCGAGAGAGTTGAGTCCCTTTGACGGTGGATTCGAGGAGTTCCCCATATACCACCACTTGCCGCTTCAACCTCGACCAGCAAGGAAGACACGAAACAGGAGATCTTCTTCAAGCAGTTTTACTCAGGAACCTTGATACAACCTTCTGACTCTCTCTCTCTCTCTCTTCTGGCTTTCTCTCCCCGGGGAATGCCCTGCACCATACTTAAATAGCTAGCACTGGCCAGTCCTAGCAAGCCACGTGGGTCATGTAGATAGGCTGTCACTATGCGGAAGCTAGCGGGCCAGGCAGACATAGCCAAATAAGGACTTGTTTACTGCAAGGAGCGCTCACTGTTGGGAGGGTGGAAGGCGGAAACCAGCGCCACCTTTGAGGCGCGGCACGTCACAGCTCTCTACAGTGATTGTTGTTTCTTCTTACTTTTATTGTTAGAGGTGGAATTATGTTTGTATATATCCCTTCTTTTGGGTTTGTTGCAAGAAGATTACTTTCTTGCTTTTTTTAGGGTATAGTTTCCCTTCTTGTGTTGCAGCTTTCCGTCTATTTTTCTTTGTAAGGCTGGATTTGTAGAAATACACTGTGTCAATTTTGTTTTTTTTCATGGAATATCTTGGTTTCTCCACCTATGTTAGGTGACAGTTTTCCTGGATATATTAGCCTGGGCTGGCATTTGTGTTCTCTTAGGGTCTGTATGACATCTGCCCAGGATCTTCTGGCTTTCATAGTCTCTGGTGAGAAGTCTGGTGTAATTCTGATAGGTCTACCTTTATATACTTTTTCCCTTACTGCTTTTAATATTCTTTCTTTGTTTTGTGCATTTGGCATTTTTGACTATTATGTGAATTTCTCTTGTGGTCCAATCAAATTGGAGTTCTGTAGGCTTCTTGTATGTTTATTGGCATCTATTTCTTTAGATTAGGGAAGTTTTCTTCTACAACTTTTTTTGAAGACATTTACTGGCTCTTTAATTGGGAGTCTTTGCTCTCTTCTATACCTATTATCCTTAAGTTTGATCTTCTCATTGTGTCCTCGATATCCTGGATGTTTTGGGTTAGGAGCTTTTTATGTTTGGCATTTTCTTTGATGGTTGTGTCAATGTTTTCTATGTATCTTCTGCCACTGAGATTATCTTTTCTATCTCTTTTATTCTGTTGGTGATGATTATGTCTATTAGTCCTGGTCTCTTTCCTAGGTTTTCTATCTCCAGGCTTGCTTCCCTTTGTGCTTTTTTTATTGTTTCTGTATCCATTTTTTAAATACTGGCTTGTTTTGTTAAATTCCTTTGCCTGTTTGGCTGTGTTTTCTTGTATTTCTGTAAGGGATTTATTGTTTCCTCTTTAAGGAGTTTACTTGTTTACCTGTGTTGTCCTGTATTCCTTTAGGGGAGTTATTTATGTCTTCTATCATAATAATGAGATATGATTTTAAATCAAAATTTTTTTCTCTATGTGTTGGTATATCCATTATTTGCTTTGGTGTGAGAACTGGACTCTGATGATGCCAAGTAGTCTTGGTTTCTGTTGCTTAAGGTCCTGTGCTTGCCTTTTGTCATTAGGATGTCTCTGTTTTTAGCTTGTCTTGCTGTCTCTGACAGTGGCTTGTCCCTCCTGTAAGCCTGTGTATCAGTACTCTGGCTGACCTGTTTTCTTTCAGCCTTATGTGGGTACAGAGAGCTGTGGTACAGGGTCAGTTTCAGGTACATGTGAAAACTGGAAGGGTTCTTTCCTAGACTGATCCTGGGTTTGTGTGTCCTGAGGCTACCAGGTAGGTTGCGTGGAGCAGAAGATTTGGTCTTACCTCTGCTCTCAGGTGTGTCAGCACTCCTGTTGACTGACTTTCAACTCTGGGTGTAAGCAGACATTGGAAGCATCCTACCCCTGACTCCCCCTAGGTTCCTGTGTTCAGAAGGCACAAAGTGCACAAGGAGGGTTCCTCTTGGGCCAGGAATGTGAGCAGAAGTAGTTGTCTCCTCTGAGCTCTCAGGATTGTCAGCACTTCTGAGAGTCCATGTCTCTCCCCCACAGGATTTTGGGTACAGAGGGCTATGGGACTGTTTCAGCTCTGGGGCCAGGCTGAAAACAGAAGTGGCCTGTTCTAGACTGCTCCTGAGTTTGTGTGTCCTGCAGCCACCAGGCAGGTTGCTTGGAGTGGAAGAGTTGGTCTTACTCTGTTCTGGGGTGTCTCTGAGCTCCTGGCAACTGGCTTTCAGCTCTGGGTGCAGGTAGAATCCAGAGTGTTCCTGCCCCTGACTACTTCTAGGTTCCTGTGCCCAGAGGGCACATAGGGCACTGGGGGGGGTCCTCTTGGGCCTGGAATGAGCAAAAGTAGTTGTCTCCTCTGAGTTCTCAGGATTTTCCGCACTTCTGAGAGTCCAGCTCTCTCCCCCACAGGATTTAGGTACAGAGCTTCCTCTATGATTTTGTTGAAGACATTTTCAGCTGGGAATTTTTGTTCTCCTCTGTTCCAATTGTTCTTAGATTTGGTCTTTTCATTGTATCCTAAATTTCCTGGATGTTTTCGCTTAAGATTTTTATGTTTTGAATTTTTTTTGGCAGTTGTCTCTATCTCTCTTATGGTATCTTCTACACCTGTGATTCTCTTTTCTATCTCATGTATTCTGTTAGTGATATTTACTTCTGTAATTCCATACCTATTTCTTAAATTTTTTCATTTCCTCATTTGCCCCTTTTTTTCTTTATTGTTTCTACTTACATTTTTAGGTCTAGTCCACTTCATTCAATTCCTTCCCCTGTTTGATTGTGTTTTCCTATATTACTTTAAGGTATTTATTTGTTTCCTCTTTAAGGGCTTCTACCTGTTTACCTCTGTTTTCCTGTATTTATTTCAGTAAGTCATTTATATTGTCCTTAAAGGACTCTATTATCTTCATGAGATAGGATTTTAGGCCATATTCCTGATTTTCAGGTATGTTGGCGTATCCAGGACTTGCCTTAGTGGAAGAACTGGGTTCTGATGATGGCCATTTAAATTGGCTTCTGTTGCTTATGGTCTTGTACTTGCCTTTCACCATCTGGTTATCCCTGGTGTTTTCCAGTCTGTGTGACTGTCTGCAGTGTGCCTCTTTTGTCCCTGGGTTGCTTCAATTCTCCTGGTAGGCATGTGGCCCTGGCTGTAGCTGACCTCTTTGTGGGATCTTCCAATTGGAGGATCTTCAGAGAGGCAGAGAAGCTGCTAAACTGTTGACCTGGCTGCAGTAGATCCCCTGGGAGCTCTTCAGACTGTTAGGTCTTCAGAGGAGCAGTCAAGCTGTTGTTCTGTGTTGAAACTGTTCTCCAGTGGGGCCTGTGGACTGTAGTTTCTGCCTTCCTTTGTGGAGCAGAACTCAAAGGAGGCTTTCAGTCTGCTGAGTCAGTGTCCTGAATGTCACAGAGCCCCCAGGAATTCTACTAGACTCTGCTGTCAGTTGACTAGTTGCCTTATGTACAGAGGAACTGCTGGGATTTCCTCAAGCTGTGGTGTCTTCAGGGGAGGAAACAAGCTGGCATTCAGCTGCTCAGTTGCCCTGTGTACATTGATCTCCTGGGATGCTGTCAGGTAATGGTATCAGTTGCCCTGTGTGCAATGGATCTCCTGGGATGCTGTCAGGTAGTGGTGTCAGTTGCCCTGTGTGTAGTAGTCCTCCTGGGATGTCTCAGGATGTGGTGTCTTCATGGGAGCAGACTAGCTTGCAGTCTGTGCTAGCAGAAAGTACCAGGCAGAAGAGGACTGCAATTCAACAGGCGGGAGTTTGGGGTAGTAATGGGTCCCCATTCTATTGGACTTCTAGTGGCAGCTGTGGGACTTGGAAGGGTTCTTACCAAATGCCCTGAGTGCAACAGATCTCCTGGAATGCCTCATGATGTGATATTTTCAGGAAAGCAGACTAGCTAGCAGTCTGTCCCAGTAGAAAGGACCAGCCAGAAATGGGAGAATTGCTCTTTCAAAGTCTGTGAAGAACTCTGTTGGAGTCTTGATGGTGATCACATTGAATCTGTAGATTACTTTTGGTAAGATGGCCATTTTCACTATGATAATACTACCAATCCATGAGCATCAGAGATGTTTCCACCATCTGAGATTTCTTCAATTTCTTTTTCCAGGGATTTGAAGTTCTTATGATACAGATGGTTTACTTGTTTGTTGGGAGCAATGCCCTTAAACCCCTCCATTATTGATGCTAATATTATAGTTAAATTTAAGTATGTCTGGGTTCATGGAAAATCCCCAGCCAGCTGCAGAAGACTAATACAAATCTGGTGGTCAGGATGCCTAGCAATATGACAAACTTGTGATCTTTCTGAGAAACCAACATCCTGCTGACTAATGAAATGACAAACTTGTGACCTTTCTGAGAAACCAACATCCTGTTGATGTCAGCCTGACCACAGGAGCCAGTGTCCTTGGCTTGTGTAGATGTTTCCCACTTCCCCCCTCTCTCTGTTACTCCTGCTATGGTATAAATTCAGTTGTGGAAAAAAATAGAATTTGTTGCCTTGATCAGACTCTTGTCTTGACGTCCTTCTTTGCATCTCTTGTCCCCCATTCTCTTCCAGGTACCCTCTGAACCCTTGTTGACTGTCCTGCAGGATGGGACACTTGTTTAGTAAGAGTTACAGCAAGATATTTTATACTATTTGTGGATATTGTGAAGGGTATCATTTCCCTAATTTCTTTCTCAGCCTGTTTATCATTTGTATAAAGAAAAGCTACTGATTTGATTGAGTTAATTTTTTTATCCAGTCATTTTGCTGAAGTTGTTTATCAGCTGCAGTGATTCGCTGGTAGATATTTTGTGTCTCTTATATATACTATCATATAATCTGCACAGAATGAAACCTTGACTTCTTTTCCAATTTGTATCCTCTTGATCTCCTTTTGTTGTCTTATTGCTCTAGCTAGAATTTCAAGTACTATATTGAATAAATACAGAGAGAGTGGGCAGCCTTGTGGGATTGCTTTAAGTATCTCTCCATTTAATTTGATATTCGCTGATGTTTGCTGTATATTGCTTTTATTATGTTTAGATATGGGCCTTGAATTCCTGATTTCTCCACCGCTTCATTGTGGTGAATGATGGTTTTGATGTGTTCTTGGATTCGCTGTGCCAGAATTTTATTGAGTATTTTTGCATTGATATTCATTAGTGAAAGTGATCTAAAGTTTTCTTTCTTTATTGCATCTTTGTATGGTTTAGGTATCAGAGTAACCGTGGCTTCATAGAATGAATTAGGTAGTATTCCTTCTATTAGCTCTTCTTTGAATGTCTGGTAGGATTCCACACTAAAATTATCTGGCCTTGAGCTTTTTTTGGGGGGGCGTTTGAGAGCTTTTTAATGACTTCTCCTATTTCCTTAGGGAATATGGGACTGTTTAAATAGTTTACCTGCTCTTGATTTAACATTTATGCATGGTGTCTGTCTAAAATGTCATCCTTTTCACCTAGATTTTGAGTTTTGTTGAGTAAAGTCTCTTGTGGTACCATCTGATGATTTTTCTTATTTCCTCAGTTTCTGTTGTTAGGTCTCCTTTTTCATTTTTGATTTTGTTAATTTGGATATTGTCTCTGTGCCCTTGAAGTTAGTTTGGCTAGGTATTTTTCTATTTTTTGGTTTTCCCCAAAGAACCAGATTTTGGTTTTGTTGATTCTTTGCATATTTTTCTTTGTTTCTATTTGGCTGATTTCTGCCCAGGGGATATTTCCTGCTGCCTAATCCTCTTAGGTGTGTTTCCTTCTTATTGTTCTGGGATTTCCAGGTGTGCTGGTATGTTGCTAGTGTAAAATTTGAACATCTTCAATTGCTTCACCTGTTTGTGTTTTCCTGTATTTCTTTGAGGGATTTATTTCCTCTTCAAGAGCTGCTACCAATTTAACTGTGCTTCCCTGTATTTTTTTATGTGAATTATTAATAGAAACCTCAGATATTAGGTCAGCTTCATGCTTTTCTGGTGTATTGATGCATCAATGGCTTGCTGTGGTGGAAGAGCTGGGTTCTGTTGGTGTCAAAGTGTATTGGCTTCTGTTGCTTATCATCTCGTACTTGCTTCTTGCCATATGGTTATGTTTGGTATTAGCTGACCTGAGTGTCTCTGTCTGGAGCCTGCCTCCTGTGTCCCTTTGTGGCAGCAGATCTCCTAGGGCATCTGTGGCCCAAAGTGCAGCCAATCTCCTGGGAGACTTGCAAACTGTTGCTCTGGCTGTGGCAGATCTCCTGGGAGACCGGTGGACTAAGTGGTGTTGAGAGAGAGAGAGGGGAAGACAAGGTGATATGTCTCCAAGCAGGTACAGAGAGGAAAGGACAGGGTGTTCATGCATGGGGGCAGGGGGAGAGTCCAGTGTTCCTGTGCCCCTGGAGGTTCCCAGCTGCTGCTCTTATTTGGGTGGTTATCCTACCTGTTGCTCTGGCTACAGCAGATCTCCTTGAAGACCTGTAGATTGTGCAGTGTTGGAGAGATGGTTAAGGTCATTTTCTTGTGCTTTGGTTGTGTTAGAATATCTGGGGCTTACTGTAGTAGGATAGCTGTGATTTGAATGTGCCACATTCTCCTGGATTTGGTTCATTGTATTCTTTTGAGGGCCTTTAGCTATATGGATGGCCTTGTTTCCTGGATGTTCCTATTGTAGTAGGTATTAGTAGGAGGGGGTATACTTGATGGTCCAGGTATGTCAGGAGTCTGATGGTTATCCTTTGGCTGTATGGTTCTGGATCAGCAGGTTTGTATGGTTCAGGAGTCTCAGGTCTGATGAAGGTAGACAAAGAGGTGAGGAATGGAGATCAACCTGGAATAGCAGAGTGCTTAGGGTAGCTGGGAGCACCCCCAGAGATCTCAGTTAGTAGGGATGGTGGTTGGGGGAAGGGTAGGTAACCTCTATGGTTCAGGCTCCACAGGTCTGATGAAGTTGTTTGCAGTTCTGATGAAAGTGGGCAGAGAGGTGGTAGAAAAATGGAGGCCTGCTGGGATTGCAGACTCCAAGGCAGCTAAGAGTGCCCCAGAGGATTCAGCCTCTGGAAAAAATATTAGTGGTAGAAATCTGTGAAGGTATGGAGAGGAGAGAAAGGTGCTGAGCTTCATAAAAACTTATTATATGCATGTTTGATGGTTTGAGTAAGCATGAACTGCATAAGAGCATATATTTCCATAGTTGGCTCCCAGTTGGTGGAACTATTTAGGAAGGATTAAAAGGTGGAGATTTTAAAAGACATTTGTGATTCCTTGTGTTTTTTCACTGTCTCATTTTTGTGGATCAATGCATAAGCTCTCAGCTGTTCTTTGCCCCAGCCATCATGAATTCCATTGGAAACTGTGAGGCAAATTAAATGTTTTCTTCCATAAGTTGCCCTGGTCATGACAATTCTGCAAAGCAATAGAAAAGTAACTAAGACAACATGTATGTTGCCATATATTCTCAACAATTAAAAAAAAAGAACACAGAATTCAGTGCAACAGAATAAAGGTTTAAAATTGTGGTCAGATTATGCTATACATTTACCATTATTCTAAACTAAGGACACTTACCTTGACCACAAGATATCCTTTCTAATTTTATTGACTTGTTTGTTTTTGTTGTTGTTGAGGTGGTTGGTGGTAGTGGTTTTTTTGTTTGCTTGTTTTGTGAATGTGTGTGTGTGTGTGTGTGTGTGTGTGTGTGTGTGTGTGTGTGTGCGTGTTTCCATGTAGCCACCAGAAGTCAAAATATATTGTTATTCTTGTTATTCTTCAGGAGATATCCATGTTATTTTTTGAGACAGACTCATTTGCTGGGAACCGAGGCCTAACATTTAGCATAAATGGTTGGGTATACAAACCCCAGGGATCTGCCTGTATCCTGCTTTCCAGTGCCATAATTAAAAGTACATTTCATTATGACCAGGTTGGTTTTGTAAATTAAGTTATATAAAAGAAAATCATGTTCTCATGCTTGTGTGGCAGTTATTTTACCAACTAAGCTATCTTTCCTATTTCCAACAAAATATGTTGTCCATATTTTCATGTACTATGCCACTGTGCTACATATTTAGAGAACAAGTGAGGCTTGTAAACATTGGGTTGATGTTTATCAGTCTGAATTTCAAGATTTCAGTAGCTATATGGACATTGCTCTTCTTATAACTTCTGCTGTTTTGATCACTCCTCCTTTATACAGATTTGAATATGTGATACAGTAGGTAATGTTATATTCGATGTATTCTTGAAAATAAATAGATGAAATTGGATAATACATATATAATAAAATAATGCTAAAAACTCATCATGTAGACAACTGAAAAAAAAATGCTGAGAGACCAAGCATGTTTCTATAATTCGGGGAGTAGTTGCCCAGCACGTGTGGGTCACTAGTCTAAAGTTAGAAAGTCTATTGAGGGAGTATTTCTGCATTTTGGTTGAGAATGTAGTCAGGGCGAACCATGTGAGTTTGGGTAAATGAGTAAATGAAACTCCTCCATCACCTTTATCCTGGAAAAATCTTTGGGGCTTGTATCATCACTAATAGCTAGACATCTGTCACCTATTAAATACAAGAGACCACAGAAAAAGATCTATTTCAGTTCAAGATTCTGTTATCTAACTCACATTTTCAGTGACTCTATGTAAAAGATACAGAAATAAAAGTAAAAATTGAAAAAAAGAAATATGGAGAATCAATATTAAATGCAGTGTGAAAAGCCATAGAGAAAGCTGCTGTAGAAGCTGTGTGTGTGTGTGTGTGTGTGTGTGTGTGTGTGTGTGTGTGTTGCTGCTTGTCTGTCTATCTGTCCTAAAGTTACTATTGGTTTAATGAAACACCAAGACTAAAATAACTTGGGGAGGACAGGATTTATTTGGCCTGCACATCCATAGAATAGTCTATCATTAAAGGAAGTCTTGACAGAAACATGAGCAGAGAAGTAACCTGGAGGCAAGAACTGATGCAGAGGCCATGGAAGGATAATGCTTATTGATTTTCCACAGTCCGTTCAGCCTACATTCTTAGAGATTCTGTGACCATCAGCCTAGGAGGAGCACCACCCACAATATGCTGGGCCTGCCCCTATCCATCACTAATTGAGAAAATACCTTACAGTTTTCCTTACAGTCTGATATTATTCTGGCATTTTCTCAATTGAGGGTCCCTCCTCTCAGATGACTCAAGGTGTGTCAAGTTGACATATCTAGCCAGCACAAATGATCTATTGTCAAGAGTGAGTCAATTTTATCTAAGAGTGTAGTCCCTCATAGGTTATCTATTCTTTTAAGATAGTCACGTATCCAATAATATTTTTTGCAGCTAAAAGTTAGTCCTGATGGTTTTTTTAAGGACACAAATTCGAATGAATTGGGAAGATTGGGTTCATACTGAAAGATTTTGTTGGGGGAGGTTGAATTTGATCAAAACACATGCACAAAATTTTCAAATATCTAATATTTTTAATTTGAGAAAAGGCAAAAATAATGTTGGCAAAAGTATAAAGAAAATTATATTTTTGACACAGATGTAAATTACTATAGAAATTACATACAGGATAATCAAAATTATTAAAAACAAAGTTAAAATCTACATATGATACAGAAATTCTACTTTTGTGTCCTTTTGCAGAGAAATGAAAATCACCATATCAACGAGGCAAGGCATCTTCCAAAATTACTGGCATACCATTTTTCAGTAGTTAGCATGTAGAATCAATCAATGTGTCAATCATTAAAAAGATACAAAAATGTGCTACCTAATATTCAAGAGACTAGTGATGTTCAGCCCGGAAAAGCATGAAATTCTGTCATTTGTAACATGCATAGAGCTAAAGGGTATTAAGTGAAATGATTCAGGCACAAAAATGAGAGAATCCCTCGATCTTACTTATTTTATTAAGCTTTAAAACATTGCTGTCATAGAAGAGAGTGTATTATTCAGTAATTAGAGCTCAGAAAAGTGAGAGAGTGGGTTGGGATAAAATAAACATGTACAATGAGTACTAAAATAAAATTGCATGGGAAAAATTAGTTCTGCCTTTCCATGGCACAATAGGTTAAGGACCTTCTACAATAATCTGTGATTAATCTTAAAGTAGCAAGAACAAAGGAAATTCTAACATTCAAAACACCTTCCAGAATATTTCACTGCCTCTCATTTGGTGCCAACTAGTCCCATCTCCCCATTAATTGCCAATTTTCCCTTTCTGCTCCATGAAGCAGAGTTTCCCAATGAGTCTATTGTAAATATTTCACTTGGCAGGCAAAATAGACCAAGCAAAAGGTAGCAATTTGAAAGCAAGGAAAGGATTCTAGAGAAACAAGTTGGTAAAAGAAGGTGATGGCTGTTACTCTCATAATATATGGGAGTTTATGAGAGAAAATGTGTGAATTTCCATCAGAGTTGGTGATCCACAACTGCAGATGGAGATATCACTCTGATTGGAGAGTTGTCACTGTCAAGACTGAATCCACATGGAAGATTAGGTATTGAACTAACCATAGCAAAAACTCTTAGTGCTGCCATCCCCTATCCTCTGGAGGTCATGTCAATTTATATATTAAAATAATGCTTTATTTGATATCTGAGGATATATGTTAAATACAATTGAGAATTAGACTCTACCATGGTTATCTCTTACTAATTTGTTAGTTCCTTTTATGTTTTTGTGATGAAGTACCGTCAATGGAAGCAACCTAAGGTAGAAATCTTATTTTGGCATATGGTTTTAGAGGAAGAGTCCATATTAAAAAAAAATTAGCAGGGGTTCTGCAGACAGACTTTTTTTCCAAATATCACAAATTTTTCCTCTATTCTAGTTGATGTTAAAGTATTTGCTTCCCTCTAAAAAAATCTTGAGTTTGGTCTCCACTGTCCACACTACCCTCAGAACTTCCAAACTCATTCTAAAGTACAGGTTAATCTCTGTGCCGAAGCCTAAACAGCTATGAGATTAACCTGACTGGAGTACCAGAGGAATGACAAAATGTTAAAAATGCTACAGAAAGTATGGGATTGAGTGAGCTATACACTCTGATGGAGATGTACCACCAGTAACTGAGAAAATAAGATCATTAATTATGTGAAGCTCAAATTAGGAGGAAACTGATTATCTAATTTTAGTAGGAGTTCTTAGTTGAATATCAGTTTAAGACTGGGGTCATGGAAAGAAGGAAACTTCAGTAGACCATTTCAGCATACACTAGGTTTATCTGAAGGCCAAACACACAAACATCCACATCTGACCAATGGAAAGTTTGCTATTTCTAGGAATCAAAGTTGTTGGATCCTTGACATGATCATGATTCTATCAAGCATATACATTCACTCAGGACTTCATCTGCTTTCCACCTCCCTGCTTAAAATATTTAACCTCATGTTTAGTTCAAAATTCCAAAACCTTCCATATTTCTCCCAAACCTCCCACATGTGCAGGTTCTTCAAAGCATCAATTTTATACGGCAAAATGGTTGGGAAGGCATGATAGCAGGAACAGGGTATTGTGGGATCACATCACAATCACATGCAAAATCAAAGTTAAGTAAAATGTAGGTGATGTTATAAATTCCAATGATATACTTCTACTTGCATAGCTAAACATCATAACAGATTATATTTGGAATATATCTCATTAAAATTACCACAATAACTTTACAAGGGAAACCAAACCTGGGTAGAAATCAAATATGGCAATATATACCTAAATAATATACAGAGGGAATTAGATGCATAGGGAATAAACTAACTAAATAATATGGATAATAGAGGTTTCTGGATTCAGTATATTTGCTTTTAAGTCATTTACACTTATATCTTATTTACAGTATAAAAAGCACCATACTCTGTTGCTGAAAGTAACAACTGAACTGAGAGAGAATCCATGTTTTGACTACAAATCCAGTTTTATTGCTGTTTGTAAATTAACTATATTGCTTCTACTCTATAACATGTTTGATATAGGAGACATTTAAAAATTAGAATGTAAGGAAAAATAATCAAAATGTTTGTCAAAACTATAGTGTAATCATGGTCTTAAATAGTGGGTACTGAGACACGCCTGGGAAGCCAGAAGAGACTACACTCTGCCCACATTTCTGACTCAAGAGGAAAACACCTAACGCCATTTGGGACCCCAGTGCACGCGGGCCCCAGGAAAAGGCTGCATAGGCCCTCCAAGTTGCCACCCTCACTGAGACCTAAAAAGCAGCCCCCATGAGCAACTTGAGCTGCGGAACCACAGGTAAGACCAACTTTTCTGCTCCAAGCGACCTGCCTGGTGGAATCAGGACACAGGCCCACAGGAACAGCTGAAGACCAGTAGACAGGAAAGACTACATGCCTGAAAGCAGAACACTCTGTTCCCATAACTGGCTGAAAGAAAACAGGAAAACAGGTCTACAGCACTCCTGACACACAGGCCTACAGGACAGTCTAGCCACTGTCAGAAATAGCCGAACAAGGTAACACCAGAGACAACCTGATGGTGAGAACCCAAGCAATAGAAACCAAGATTACATGGCATCATCGGAGCCCAATTCTCCCACCAAGCCAACACTGAATATCCAAACACACCAGAAAAGCAAGAACTAGATTTAAAATCACATTTGATCATGATGATGGAGGACTTCGAGAAAGACATACAGAACTCCCTTAGAAAAATGGAGGAAAACATAAATAAACAAGTAGAAGCCTATAGAGAGGAATCACAAAAATCCCTGAAAGAATTCCAGGAAAACAAAATCAAACAGTTGAAGGAATTAAAAATGGGGATAGAAGCAATAAAGAAAGCACAAAGGGAGACTACCCTGGATATAGAAAACCAAAGGAAGAGACAAGGAGCCTTAGATACATCCATCACCAACAGAATACAAGAGTTAGAAGAGAGAATCTCAGGAGCAGAAGATTCCATAGAAATCATCAACACAACTGTCAAAGATAATGTGAAACGGAAAAAGCTACTGGTGCAAAACATACAGGAAATCCAGGACTCAATGAGAAGATCAAACCTAAGGATAATAGGTATAGAAGAGAGTGAAGACTCTCAGCTCAAAGGACCAGTAAATATATTCAACAAAATCATAGAAGAAAACTTCCCTAACCTAAAGAAAGAGATACCCATAGGCATACAAGAAGCCTACAGAACTCCAAATAGATTGGACCAGAAAAGAAACACCTCCCATCACATAATAGTCAAAACACTAAATGCACAAAATAAAGAAAGAATATTAAAAGCAGTAAAGGAAAAAGGTCAAGTAACATATAAAGGCAGACCTATGAGAATCACACCAGACTTTTCCCCAGAGACTATGAAAGCCAGAAGATCCTGGACAGATGTCAAATAGACCCTAAGAGAACACAAATGCCAGCCCAGGTTACTGTACCCTGCAAAACTCTCAATTAACATAGGAGAAACCAAGATATTCCATGACAAAACCAAATTTACACAATATCTTTCTACAAATCCAGCACTACAAAAGATAATAAATGGTAAAGCCCAACAGAAGGAGGCAAGATACACCCTAGAAAAAGCAAGAAACCAATCGTCTTGGCAACAAAACAAAGAGAAGAAAAGCACACAAACATAATCTCACATCCAAATATGAATATAACAGGAAGCAATAATCACTATTCCTTAATATCTCTCAACATCAATGGTCTCAAGTCCCCAATAAAAAGACATAGATTAACAAATTGGATACACAATGAGGACACTGCTTTCTGCTGCCTACGGGAAACACAGCTCAGAGACAAAGACAGACACTACCTCAGAGTGAAAGGCTGGAAAACAACTTTCCAAGCAAATGGTCTGAAGAAGCAAGCTGGAGTAGCCATTCTAATATCAAATAAAATCGATATTTAAGTAAAATTCATCAAAAAAGATAAGGAAGGACACTGCATATTCATCAAAGGAAAAATCCACCAAGATGAACTCTCAATCATAAGTATCTATGCTCCAAATATAAGGACACCTACAAACATAAAAGAAACCTTATTAAAGCTCAAAGCACACATTGTACCTCACACAATAATAGTAGGAGATTTCAACACCACACTATCATCAATGGACAGATCATGGAAACAGAAATTAAACAGAGACATAGACAGACTAAGAGAAGTCATGAACCAAATGGACTTAACAGATATTTATAGAACATTCTATCCTAAAACAAAAGGATATACCTTCTTCTCACCACCCCATGGTACTTTCTCCAAAATTGACCATATAATTGGTCATAAAGCAGGCCTCAACAGATACAGAAAGACAGAAATAATCCCATGCGATCTATCAGATAACCACATGCTAAAGCTGGTCTTCAATAACAATAAGGGAAGAATGCCCACATATACATGGAAGTTGACCAGTGCTCTACTCAATGATAACCTGGTCAAAAAAGAAATAAAGAAAGAAATTAAAGACTTCTTAGAATTTAATGAAAACGAAGGTACAGCATACTCAAATATATGGGACACAATGAAAGCTGTACTAAGAGAAGAACTCATAGCTCTGAGTACCTGCAGAAAGAATCAGGAGAGAGCATATATCAGCAGCTTCAAAACACACCTCAAAGCTCTACAACAAGAAAAAGCAAATGCACACAGGTGGAGTAGAAAGCAGGAAATAATCAAACTGAGAGCAGAAATCAACCAAGTAGAAACAAAAAGGAGCATAGAAAGAATCAACAGAACCAAAAGTTGGTTCTTTGAGAAAATCAACAAGATAGATAAACCCTTAGCCAGAGGACATAGAGAGTGTGTCCACATTAACAAAATCAGAAATAAAGGGTTACATAGCTACAGAATGAGAGAAAATTAAAAATATCATGAGATCATACTACTAACGCCTATATTCAACAAAACTTGAAAATCTGCAGGAAATGGAGAATTTCCTATACAGATACCAGGTACCGAAGTTAAATCAGGAACAGATAAACCATTTAAACAACTCCATAACTCCTAAAGAAATAGAAGCAGTCATTAAAGGACTCCCAACCAAAAAGAGCCCAGGTCCAGACGGGTTTAGTGCAGAATTCTATCAGACCTTCATAGAAGACCTCATACCAATATTATCCAAACTATTCCATAAAATTAAAACAGATGGAGCACTACCGAATTCCTTCTATGAAGCCACAACTACTCTTTTACCTAAACCTCACAAAGACCCTACAAAGAAAGAGAACTTCAGACCAGATTCCCTTATGAATATCGACGCAAATACTCAATAATGTTCTGGCAAACCGAATCCAAGAGCACATCAATACAATCATCCACTATGATCAATTAGGCTTCATCCCAGCCATGCAGGGATGGTTTAATATACGGAAAACCATCAACGTGATCCATTATATAAACAAACTGAAAGAACAAAACCACATGATCATTTCATTAGACGCTGAGAAAGCATTTGACAAAATTCAACACCCCTTCATGATAAAAAGTCCTGGAAAAAACAGGAATTCAAGGCCCATACCTAAGCATAGTAAAAACCATAGACAGCAAACCAGTAGCTAACATTAAACAAAATGGAGAGAAACTTGAAGCAATCCCACTAAAATCAGGGACTAAAGAAGGCTGCCCACTCTCTCCCTTATTCAATATAGTTCTTGAAGTTCTAGCCAGAGCAATCAGACAACAAAAGGATATCAAAGAGATACAGTTTGGACAAAAAGTCAAAATATCACTATTTGCAGATGATATGATAGTATATTTAAGTGATTCCAAAAGTTACACCAGAGAACTACTAAACCTGATAAACACCTTCAGCAAAGTGGCTGGGTATAAAATTAACTCAAATAAATCAGTAGCCTTCCTCTACACAAAAGAGAAACAAGCCAAGAAAGAAATTAGGGAAACGACACCCTTCATAATAGTCCCAAATAATATAAAATACCTCGGTGTGACTTTAACCAAGCCAGTAAAATATCTGTATAGGAAGAACTTCAAGCCTCTGAAGAAAGAAATTGAAGAAGACCTCAGAAGATGGAAAGATCTCCCATGCTCATGGATTGGCAGGATTAACATAGTAAAAATTGCCATTTTACCAAAAGTGATTCTATGCAATCCCTATCAAAATACCAATCCATTTCTTCAAAGAGTTAGACAGAACAATTTCCAAATTCATCTGGAATAACAAAACACCCAGGATAGCTAAAACTCTCCTCATCAATAAAAGGACTTGCACGGAAATCACTATCCCTGAACTCAAGCAGTATTACAGAGCAATAGTGATAAAAAAAATTGCATGGTATTGGTATAGAGACAGACAGATAGACCAGTGGAATGGAATTGAGGACCGAGAAATGAACCCACACACCTATGGTCACTTGAATTTTGATAAAGAAGCGAAAACCATACAATGAAAAAAAGATAGCATTTTCAGCAAATGGTGCTGGTTCAACTGGAGGTCAGCATACAGAATAATGCAGATCAATCCAAGCTGTACACCCTGTACAAGTTTAAGGCCAAGTGGATCAAGGTCCTCCACATCAAATCAGATACACTCAAGCTAATAGAAGAAAAAGTGGAGAAGCATCTCGAACACATGTGCACTGGAGAAAATATCCTGATCAAAACACTACTGTCTTATGCTCTAAGATAAAGAATTGACAAATGGGATCTCATAAAACTGCAAAGCTTCTGTAAGGCAAAGGACACTGTTGTTAGGACAAAACGGCAATGAACAGATTGCGAAAAGATCTTTACCAATGCTACAAGTGATAGAGGGCTTATATCCAAAATATACAAAGAACTCACGAAGTTAGACTGCAGGGAGACAAATAACCCTAATAAAAATGGGGTTCAGAGCTAAACAAAGAATTCACAGCTGAGGAATGCCGAATGGCTGAGAAACACTTAAAGAAATGTTCAACATCTTTAGTCATCAGGGAAATGCAAATCAAAACAACCCTGAGATTTCACCTCACACCAGTGAGAATGACTAAGATCAAAAACTCAGGTGACAGCAAATGCTGGTGAGGATGTGGAGAAAGAGGAACACTCCTCCATTGTTGGTGGGATTGCAGACTGGCACAACCATTCTGGAAGTCAGTCTGAAGGTTCCTCAGAAAATTGGACATTGAACTACCTGAGGACCCAGCTATACCTCTCTTGGGTATATACCCAAAAGATGCCCCAACAAATAAAAAAGACACGTGCTCCACTATGTTCATAGCAGCCTTATTTATAATAGCCAGAAGCTGGGAAGAACCCAGATGCCCTTCAACAGAGGAATGGATACAGAAAATGTGGTACATCTACACAGTGGAATACTACTCAGCTATCAAAAACAATGACTTTTTGAAATTCATAGGCAAATGGATGGAACTGGAAAATATCATCCTGAGTGAGGAATCCCAATCACAGAAAAACACACATGGTATGCACTCATTGATAAGTGGCTATTAGTCCAAATGCTTGAATTACCCTAGATGCACAGAACACATGAAACTCAAGAAGAATATCCAAAATGCGAATGCTTCACTCCTTCTTTAAAAGGGGAACAAGAATACCCTTGGCAGGGAATAGGGAAGCAAAGTTTAGAACAGAGGCAGAAGGAACACCCATTCAGAGTCTGCCCCATATGTGGCCCATACATATACAGCCCCCAAACTAGATAAGATGGATGAAGCAAAGAAGTGCAGGCTGACAGGAACCAGATGTAGATCTCTCCTGAGAGACACAGCCAGAATACAGCAAATACATAGGCGAATGCCATCATTAAACCACTGAACTGAGAACTGTACCCCCGTTGAAGGAATCTTAGAAAGGACTGAAAGAGCTTGAAGGGGCTTGAGACCCCATATGAACAACAATGCCAACCAACCAGAGTTTCCAGGGACTAAGCCACTACCCAAAGTCTATACATGGACTGACCCTGGACTCTAACCTCATAGGTAGCAATGAATAGCCTAGTAATTGCACCAGTGGAAGGGGAAGCCCTTGGTCCTTCCAAGACTGAACCCCCAGTTAACGTGATTGTTTGGGGGAGGGCAGTAATGTGAGGAGGATGGGGAGTGGAACACCCATAGAGAAGGGGAGTTGGAGGGGTTAGGGGGATGTTGGCCAGGAAACTGGGAAGTGGAAAAACAGTCAAAATGTAAATAAGAAATACTCAAATCAATTAAGATGGAAAAAAAAGAAAAAAGAAAAAACAAAAAAGAGTAGGTACTATTCATTCATTTCTTATATTCTGGGTTTGTTATGTTTGCAATTTTTTTCTGAGGCAAGATTGATATTTCTGAAAGTTTTGTACATTAATCATAAATTATGTATACTTAAAGTTTTATAATTTCAGCTCTGTATGAGTACTTTGCTTACATCTTTGTCTTCATACCAGTTGCATGAGTGTGCCCACAGAGGCCAAAAAATTTAATAATACCTCCTGTACTTGGAATAAAAGATGATTTTGATCTCCTATGTGAATGCTGAGAATCAAATGTGAGTCCTCTGGACTAGCATCTAGAGCTCTTAACCACTTGACATCTTCCAACACCCTTCTTCTATATGATAAATGAAGAGATAGTGAACTCTTTGCACAGAAATAAACCCAATTCCTGCAATGCTTTAGAGCATATAGTAATTACTACATTTAAAATATCACAACTTCAGGTCTGGGGTAAAGCACTTGACTATTACACATTTTTGTCTGAGTGTATCTTTTCTCAGTATTCTCCAGAGAAAAAGAACAAATAAGACACATACACATGCACACAAGCACGCACACATGGATACACACAGTTTATTTTAAAGCACTGGATCACATGGTGATGACGACGATGACAGGTAGCTAGTATGTCCTAGTCTGTATGATAGATTGCTAGACTGGAAAATTCGGGTAGGAGCTAAAACTGCAGTATTAACTTAGAAATTATTGATTAGAAAATTTCATTCTTTCATCTTAAGACAACCTGTGGAATGGATAAGGCCCATACACATCATTGAGTGCAATTTGTTTTGTTTTGTTTTAAAGCCAATTCTAGCAATGGCTCCTGGTAATAGAAGATATGTAGCCTGAATAGCCATGTATTATAGAAAGGCAACTTCCAGTGGTGGAACTGGTAAACCAATGTACCAACAAATCCTTGAACCTATAATCTATCCTAGCTGCAAGATGTTTTGTGGCTTTTGAGGCACAGAATGTGTGCGAATGGCCAACCAATGACTGGTCTAAGTTGATGGCCACACCACAAAAGCAAGCTTATGGCTGTCACTGCCTAGATGACCAGGAACAGAAGGCTGGATGGCTCACAGACTTATCAATAAAGCAATTACTAATGATATTCTACTATACTCATAGTATCAGGCCCAATCATTATTGCAGAGGCTTCCTCCACAGCCAATAGGAGTAGATGCAGAGACCCACAGTTAAACATTTGGCAAAGAAAGCCCATATTGGAGATCTCTACCAGGTCTTGGGAACTCAGGAAATTTACAGAAGAGAAGAAAGAAGAATTGTTAAATCTAGGGGTATCTAGGAAAAAGGGAGAATATGGCCCACATAATCAACTAAGCAGGGTTTATGGCTCACAGAGACTGAAGTGACAGTCATGGAACCTGCATAAGTCTGAACTATATGCATTTATGTTATGATTGTTAGATTGGTGTTTTTTCTGGCACACTGCACAGTGGGAGTGGAGATGTCTTTGACTCTTTGCCTGATCTTATGGGGTTGCCTTCCCCCTCTGTGTTATGAGGGCTTGTGCCTCATCTTATTGTACTTGTTATGCTGTGTTTAGTTTACATCCCTGGGAGGCCTACTCTTCTCTGAAGCAAAATAGAATAGATGTGGATCTCGGGGATAGGGAAGGTGAAGGAGGGACTTGGAAGAGGGAAGAAGGGGGAAAACTGCACTCTGGACGTACTATATGAGAGAAGAATAAAAAAGATTTTACTATCTATCTATCTATCTATCTATCTATCTATCTATCTACCTACCTACCTTCCTACCTACTTATCTACCATCTATCTGATTATTTTATACACATGTTTATTCATTCATAGATATAAATGTCATATACATATATATATATATATATATATATATGTGTGTGTGTGTGTGTGTGTGTGTGTGTGTGTGTGTGTGTGCGCGTGGTGCTCACAAAAGACTGAAGACTCACATCCTCCACAATTGGAGTTATAGATGTTTGTGAGCAAACCTGAACTGTGAACCAAACCTATCATGACTGAGTTGATTTTATTCCAGAGACTTGAGGATGGTTCATAATAAACAAATTGACAAATAAAATAAATAATATAAATGACTTCAGAGATAGATATCAAATGGTCATGTAAATATACCCAGAAGTCCGGGATCTATGGATGAAAAAAATCCTGAAAAGAATAGGGATGGAAGGAACTTATATCAACCTAATAAAAAACTACATATGATAAGCCCATAGCCTAACAACATTAGAATTGAGAAAAATAATTCTATGGAAATCAGGAAAAGAGCTGGAAAGATGGCTCCACTGTTCATCATATGCCGTTCCAGAGAACAGAGTTCAGTACCCAAGTACCCACATTGTGCAGATCTCAAACTTTTGTAACTTCAGCCCTAGGTGATCTAATATCCTCTTTTGACTACCACAAAAATATGCACACCTGTACACACACATTTAGAAAGAAGTATTTACACACATACATAATTTAAAATAATGAAATCAAATACTTTAAATCAGGAAAACAAAAGACTATCCATTGTATTCATTCATATTCAATACAGGGCTCAAGTTCTTAGATACAGCAATAAGATTAGAGAAGAAAATAAAATGGTAACAAATAGAAAAAGAAGAAACAGACATATTCTTTTAGGAGGAGTGTTTTTGCTTTTTCTGTTTTCCAAATCCAGGACACAGACTCTTTGTGTAGTCCTGGCTATCATGGACTTTGTAAACCAGGCTGGCCTTAAACTCAGAGATTAGCGGGCCTCTGCCTCCCACATGAAATCTTTGGCGAATGGATAGAAGTGAAAAATAATCATACTGTGTGAGGTAACTCAGACTCACAGAGACAGGCATTAAATATCCACTGACATATGTGAATCCTTCCTTCAACTTTTTAGATGTATGTGCTTTATTTGGAGTACTTGTATAATCTAAAAGACCAGAAAGGAATTATTGAGAATAATTTTCTTAAAAGAGAGAGCTTAGTAGATCATACATAGTATGAAATTATATAGAGGTAATTGTGATGGTATAAAAGTTTGAGTACAGATAGGCAGATTTAAAGAGTAATGGGTTAAACAAAAGAAAATGTATATGAAATACAATATAGAAATTTACTATGTTATGAGCCAGCTATGGTAGTTTGATTGAGAATGGCCCCATAAACTCACACTTTGGAGCACTTAGCCCATTATTGGTAGAACTGTTTTGGACAAATTAGCAAGGGTGGCACCTTGGGGAGGTGAGGTTTGAATATCCCAGCCCCTTCCCAATTATCTTTCTCCCACTCTGCTTCATGTTTGTAGATAAGTTCTCAGGTATTACTTCAGTGTCATACTTGCCTATCACCTACAAGGTTTCCTGCTATATTAGCCATAGACTCAATCTCTGAAATTGTAATCCTCCAAACTCTTTCTTCTATAAGTTGCCATGGTCACACCATCACAGCAGTAGAAAAGTAACAGAGATAGACACCAGAGTGGGGTATTGATTGGAAAG
Organism: Rattus rattus; assembly: GCF_011064425.1. NCBI lineage: Eukaryota > Metazoa > Chordata > Mammalia > Rodentia > Muridae > Rattus > Rattus rattus. Next base: position 55,660,270 of record NC_046172.1, read on the forward strand.
ATCTGAGCTTGTAGATTCTTTAAAAAGAATATCAAAGATTTGGGGGGCTTTGGAATGAGAAAGGGGCTAAATGTTGCAAGCAGTGCTTACAAAGCATTCTAGCAGGATCTTGGAAGACAATAGCTCTGAAAGCAACGTGTAGTTTGGAGGCCCAGCTCAAAAGAGTTCTCAGAGAAGAGAAATATTAGTAATTGGATCAGAGACCCTCTTGTGATAAATTGGTAAAGTGTGTAACAGCATAAATGTCATAAAACTAATGGATAATGAAAAGGAAGCATAAATACACTGTAGAATACTGTTAGTAGAAAAGAAAAATGAAATCATGAACTTAACAGATAAATAGATAAGTCTAGAAAAGACCATATTGAGTGAGTTAACACAGACTCAGAAAGACAAATGTTATCAAAGCCTTTCAAGAACTTTGTTGTAACTACAGAAACCAGGAATGTAAAATGTAACCATTATCAAGATAGGAGAGTTGTAAAGCAATAGATAAAGTAATGAATGGCAGGGGACAAGTAATATGATCAAAGAAACTGATAACCCTATGGGTACATTAATTGCACACATACCTTGGTGGTAACTATTGATCTCTAATTGGACTTAAGTCCAACTTAACAAGAATGATACCATGACTGGTTCTGGAAACCTAGATATCTGCCCAGTCGTAGTAGATTTATGGTTATTGGAAGAGAATCTGCAGTCACTAACTTATTAAACCAGCATAATCCTTAATCTCAGTCTATAAGAGTTTGTCCTTGGACCCACAGATACTACAGGTTTCACTTTCTGTCACAAGGAAACTTTTCTTTGCAACAGAGAAGAAACGCTACAGAAAATCATAGCCAATCAAATTCAGAGTTGTAAAGTCCAATCCAAACGGATACATATACAGAACAATTTCCACACCTAAGGCTTAGGGAACATTGTAGAAGTGGAGGCAGAAAGATTGTAAGAGATAGAGGATCAGGAAGTGTGCTACAATATTGTATCTGCTAATAAGGCGAGAAAGCACATCTGTAAAGGCTCAGCAACATGACCATCTAAAGCTGAACAAGGGTGACACTGACAAAACCAGAAATCTGAATAGGGAAAAATCCAAGGAGGCCTCAGTTCTGCACAAAGAATCAGGCAGTGGAGTAAATCTGAAAGTGGAGAGGTGTTCTCCCAGGGAAAACCACACTAGTTCATTGTCCAGTGGCAAACATTGAGCCCTGAAAACATGTATACAAGTAACATTTTATGGATTCAATACTTATTTAGGTATATTTATGTATGTACAAACATATATGCATGCAATACAAATTAATGATAAGAGAGATCATGAGTTTGAAGGAAAACAGGAAGGGTTATATGGGAGAGTGAAAAGGGAAAGAAAAAACATTGTAATTAAATTACATGCTTTCTAATTTAAAAACGTTTTAAAATTGTGGTTGCTTTTTACCTCACTCACAGAATGAGATTCTTCTTTGTCACTGAAAGTCTTTTCAAAAAGCAATGGCTTTGAAGGTCCTTAGGCCCAACTGTGAAAAATTACTACTCTTATTTACTTAAATTGACATGCATCACACTGCCATCTATACACCTATGCTTATGTCTATACATATTGTTTTCAGTGTTAATGAGAGAAACCTTTTTTTTCAATCAGTAATCTTAAATGTAAAAATTCCTGGCTATTCAAGATAATGAGAATAAGGGAGAATGCATACTCAGCCCAAAATAGATCATGTATCCCATCACTTCTAAAATTCAGGGAATATATCACCTGAGGTAGTAGAAAGAATGGAGGATGAGTAGAAGTGAAGAAGGACTGTCAAACACTATCTTTTAGGTAGGCACAATCATGAATATAACAGATATGATTGTTTGCAGTGGGCTTGTACAAGTTTGACTTGTCAAGGGTCAGTCATGGATATACAGCCACACCCATTTTTTTCTGGACTATTAGATACTATTGGACTGGAGAGATGTCATTTTCTTTAAATATGTGCACAGTTGAGTCCACTTGGCTCTATAGAATAGTGCCATACTAAAAACTGTCACTCACAAAACAATACATAAAATGATGAGCACAGGGAAGGAACCTGTACAGAAGAGTGAGAGTTCATAGGAATAGTAATAAACTAAGAGAAAGTCTGAGGTGAAACTAAACCAGAATACATTGTTTCCATGTATGATATGGGTGTCTATGACACTGTCAAAAATTAGTTCAATTCATTTCTTTCATTACAATGAATCATGATAAAAAAGGTCTCTTGGGTTTTGTTTTATTATAAATCTCTGTGTTTTTGGAAGTTGATTACAAAGCATATAATCACCAAATCCACCCTTAAAGTCTTTAAGATGAATATTGTGTCTGACTGGGACAGATTGCAGAAGTCAGTGGCATGCTGAGCCCCATTGCCTAGCTATGGGGTCTCTTTTACATCCACAGGACCCTTGTGGGGCCCCAAGAGTGTTCTGTCCTCTGTGGAAACCTCCAGAGGATCCCAAACTAACCAGCTTGGAACCCTGCCCAACTATTCCCATCCTAGTCAGACCTCCTACCATCCCGGTTGTTATGTCAGAGACAAAGCCTGCAGAAGTGAGTTGCATGAGCCCCTTGTGCCCCATTGTCTAAATCTGTACTCACTCTTGAGTCCAGAGCACCCTTGCAGGACCCTAAGAGCATCCTGCTTCCCCATGGAAACCTTTGGGACCCCAAGACTAACCAGCTTAGAACCCGATTGACCAATCCCATCCCAGTTGGATCTGCCGACCCATTCCATTTGGGTCTGACTGGGACACAGCTGCAGACTAGGGTTTGCCTGAGGCACAGCCAGCAGAGTCAAGTACGCAGACATCCATTGTCTGACCCCCACTTCCCCATACCTTCCCAGGAAGTTGTGATGTCATCGGAATCATCCAGTAAACACCAGGAAAAACTAGATGCTTAAAGGATAGCATAAGAATACAATCAACAAGACCCAGGGCATTGTGGCACCAACAGAACCCAGCTATCCTGCTACAACAAACCCTGGATATCCTAATGAAACTGAAGCACAAGAAAAGGATCTAAAATCCAATCTTACAAAGATGATAGAGGGTTTTAAAGAGGGCATGAATAAATCTCCTAACGAAATACAGAAAAATACATTCAAGCAGGTAGAGGCCTGAAAATAGGAAGGAAAAAAAGCAATAAAGAAAATACAAACTGAGACAATTCTGGAAATGAAAAACCAAGGAATGAGAACAGGAACTATAGACACAAGCATTACCAACAGGTTAGAGGAGATAGAAGAGGGAATCTTGAGTGTATAAGATATGATAGAAAAAAATCAATATATTGCTTAAAGAAAATGCAAACTCTAAAATGTCCATGACACAAAGCATCCAGAAGATTGGGGAATATAAAAAGACTACACATAAGAATAGAAGAAGATTCCCACTTTAAATGTTCAGACAACATCTTCAACAAAATCATACAAGAAAATTTCTCTAACCATTGCATGTAATTTTAAAAAATACACTTGCTCCTTTGCCCAGGGCTACATTCTCGGCTGTGCTCACTCAACTCTGCTAAAGGCCAGCTGGTTATTTTTCCATGGAACTGCAAGTGCTCCCCCAGCCCCTCTTGGCTAGCTTTGCCAAGTCTCAAACAACCACCCCAGCTGTACTCTTTCTCTGCCCACCTTTGCTCTGTGGATGGAAAACAGTAGACAGTTTTAATATTTGTAAACTAGACAGATAGTACAATTTCTGGGTTCTTATCAGCTAACCTATTCTAGCCAACCACTGGTGGTGGAGGACATTATTTCCAGCTCTTCAAGATCTTACATGGATGTGGCATCCTCCTGTTCCAAAACCTGGTCTAAATTCCTCTTTCTCTGTGTCTTTCTCCTGGGACCCAGCAGTCCCACCTTTCCCCTTTATCCCAGCAATTAGCTTCTGCCTTTTTTTAATTGACACAATCAGGAACCAATAGGGAAACAATACCTCTCCCTATATATTACCTTTTCTGTCCAATTAAAAAACCTCTTGTCCCATATACAAATTGAACAAAACCATACCAATCATGTAAATAACACAATATGAGGTACACATGACATCCACTTCATCAATTTGTCAATTAGACAAAGTACTCTATCATATTTCCTAACTGAAAGAATTATGATTCTATCCTTGGATTATGTTTAGAATTTTAGAATGTAACATCACTTGAAAACCATGCCATCTACTCAATAAACTCTATTGTAAGCAACTTGAGTTTGAGTATGAGACTAAAACTAGTCTTAAACCCCACCAGGAATCTGAGAATGAATAAATACTAACTGAAAATATAGGAAACACAAAACATAGTTTCTGAAGTTTGACCAATTTATAGAGATACTTTACTACCTGGAGAGTCCCCCATTTTCAGAAACCAACTCTACTGAACTGGACTACAGGTGTATCCATGAAATGTTTGTTAGTGAACTGAGCTGCCACTGCCTGTTAACCTGTGAACTGAACTGCCGATTTACAGGCAACACAGAAGGGAGTTGCTCCAAAGAACCTTTCTAAACAGGTCCACTTCCCCCATACCCTTTCTTTTCCACTACCTCTGGTGGATGGTGGGCTACAAGGAAAGTTAAAGCATTTAAGAGTCATCATTAAAGTATGTTTGGAAAATAATTAAAGTTACATGAAACTAATTCTATGAAGTCATAGCCACCCTGCTAATTAAACCAGACAAAGACTCAAGAAAGAAAGTTAATTTCAGACCATTTTTCATTATGAACATTGATGCAAATATACCAGGAAACCAAATCCAAGGACATATTGAAGACATCTTACCACATGATAAAGTAGGCTTCCTACAGAGATGTATGATGTTTCAAGATATGAAAATCCATCAACACAATCCACCAAATAAACACTCTGAAAGAAAAAAAAGGCACGATCATCTAAATAGATTCTAAAAGCATTTGACAAACTCGAATACACCATTAAAAGTCTTAGAAACATCAGAACAAGGTGCAATTAAACACAATAATGCCATATATAGCAATCCAATAGCCAACATCAACTAAAATCAAGAGAAATTTCAAGCATTTCTATTAAAATCACATACTAGATAAGGTTATTCACTCTGCCCCTATATCTTTAATAATATAGTATAGCTAGAGCAATAAGACAACTAAAGGAGACCGCGGGTATGCAAATCAGAAAGGAAGAAGCCAAAGTATCACTATTTGCAGATCATATCATAGTGTATATAAGTGACTCCAAAAATTTTACCAGAGAATTCCTACAGCTGACAAAAACTTTTGGCAAAGTGGCTGGATAAAAAGTTAACTCAAAGAAATCAGTATTCCTCCTCTACACCAAGTGATAAATGGGTTGAGAAAGAAGTTATGGAGACAGTACTGTTCACAATAGCCAAATATAAAATACCTTGGTGTAACTTCAACTGGGCAGGAAAGACCTGTATGACAAGAACTTCAAGTCTCCGAAGAAAGAACTTGAGGAAGATATCAAGGTAAACATCTCCCATGTTCATGAATTGGTCATGATTTATATAGTGAAAAATGACTATCTTACCAAAAAAGAATCTACAAAGATTCAATGCATTCCCATAAAAATTCCAACACAAATTTTCACAGATCTTGAAAGAACAATTCTCAACTTCATATGAAAACAAAAATACCTACTATAACTAAAATGATCTTGAACAATAAAAAGAAGAACTTGAAAATTTCACTATTCTAGACTACAAGCTGTATTACAGAGCAATAGTAATAAAAATTGTATGGTATTGGTATAGAACAGAAAATGGGTCAGGATTTTGAAATGAAGACCCAAGGAATAATTCCACACATCAAAATACTTAACTTTTGACAAAGAGCAGAAACCATACAATGGAAAAAAGGGAGAACATCTTCAAATAAAATGGATATTTAACTGGATGTTTGTATGAAGAATACAAATAGATCCATATTTGTCATCCTGCAGAAAACTCAAGTACAAATTGATCAAAGAACTCAATGTTAAACCAGATACACTAAATCTAATAGAGCAGAAAGTGGGGGGATAGTTTGAACTCAATTTCCTGAACACGACACCAATGGCTCAGGTACTAAGGTTAAGAATTCATAAACAGGAAGTCATGAAAATTAAAAGTGTCTGTGAGGCAAAGAACAATGTTCTTTGGACAAACATCCTTTGTTTTTCAATATTAGTATATAGCCTACAAATTGGGAAAGGATCTTTACCAACCCTACATCTGACAGATGGCTAATATCCAAAATTTATAAAGAATTCAAGAACTAAAATACCAACAAAACATATAACCCAATTTAAAAATGGGGTGCAGCAGTAACCAGGGAATTTGCAATAGAGGAATTGTGAATGACTGTGAATCATCTAAAGAAATGCTCAACTTCCTTAGTAAACAGGGAAATACAAATCAAAAGAACTCTGAGATTCCACCTTACACCCATCAGAGAGAAAGGCTAAGATCAAACCCAAGAACAGCATATATGCTGGCAAGGGTTAGAACAAGGAGGGGATTTCTTCATTGCTGGTGGGTGCAAACACAAACACCAATCTGGAAATCAATTTGGCAGTTTCTCAGAAGATTAGAAATAGTTCTATCTCAAGATCCATCTATACTACTCCTGGGCATATACCCAAAAGTTGCTCCATCATCCCACAAGGACACTTGCTCAACTATGTTCATAGCATTTTTATTCATAATAGAAAGAAACTGGAAACAATCTAGATGTCTCTCAACTGAAGAATGAATAAAGAAACTGTGGTTCATTTACAGAGTAGAATACAATTCAGCCATCAAAAACATTATGAATTTTGCAAACAAATGGATAGAACTAGAATATACAATCCTGAGTAAGGTAACCAAAACCCTAAAGTACATGCATGGTATGTACTCATGAGTGTATATTAGCCATAAAGTACAGGATACCCATGCTATAATCAATAGACCTAAAGAAGGCAAATAACAAGAACTGTCCAAAGGAAAAATGGTTTCATCTTAGAAGGTGAAACAAAATACATATCAGAGGTCAATGGAGGGAGATAACAGGGTGGAAGAGGAGATGGGCATGGGTGGATATCATATGTAGGGAGAATAACAGAGAAAGAAAGGAGATTGGCTCTGTGTGTGTGTGTGTGTGTGTGTGTGTGTGTGTGTGTGTGTGTCTGTGTGTAATCTCTAAGATGTGCCATGGACCTGGAATCAGATGAGGCACAAGAGGATTATGGGGTGACTGTAAATGAGACACCTAGCAGTGGAATATATAGATCTGGAAGTGGCTACTTCTGATATCCAGTCAGGACTTTCAGTGGAAGGATAAGGACAGCAATCTACTCGTGGAAATCTTAGGGACCCCAAATGTGCCCTACAAGATGTGCAGCAGGAAAAAGAGCAAAGACAAAGGAATGGCCAACCAATCACTGCCCCAAATTGAGACCCATCCCATAGGCAAGAAACAGTCTCTGATACTATCAATGATATTCTGCTATGCTTGCAAACAGAAACCTAGCATAACTGTTCTCTGAGAGACTCCAGCCAGCAACTAGTGGAAAAAAGATTCCGAGACTCACAGCCAAGCCAAAAGTGATGGAGCTTGGGAGAGTCTTGTAGAAGAGTTGGTAGAAGGATTGAGGGACCTGAAATGGACAGGGACTCCACAGGAAGACCAACAGATTCAACTAACTAACTTGAGGGTTCCCAGAAACTGAATCACCAACGAAAAAGTGAGCACGTGTTGGATGTAGGTTCCCTGTAAACATGTAGAGGATGGGCAGCTGGTCTTCAAGTGTGTCGGCCAACAACTGGAGAAGGGGATGTCCCTGATAATTTTGCTTGCTTGGTTCTGGACTCTACATCCCTAAATGGACTGCTTTATCTGGCCTCAGTTGTCAAGGATTCCCCATTCCCAACAACAATTGATGTGGGCTGGGGATACAAAATAAGTGAGGGTGTGTGTGTGTGTGTGTGTGTGTGTGTGTGTGTGTGTGTGTGTGTGTGTGTGCGTGTGTGTAACTGAGAGGGCCTTTCCCTTAAGGGAATGGAAAGTTAGACTTGCTTGAAAGGAAGGGAAGGAAAAGACAGCATTGGGTTAAAAAGTAAGCAAATAAATCAAAAATGGGTACTGTGGTTGTAAACACAGCAATATACTTGACTTTTATGCTTAAGGCCATGGATTTAGTCCTCATATGGAAAAAATTTAAAAAGTGCTCAAGATAATAAGCTTCATGATATATGTATTTTCATATAATTAAAGTGTGGGTTAAATTTTTTTTGTCAGCGTGATAATACAAACTTGAAACTTAAATCCAATAATTATTAAGAGACATTAAATGTTAGGAACTTAATACTTTGTATAAAACAACTGAGGCTTTCATAATTTATCCCAAATTATGAAGGAAAGAAGACAGTAAGGACTTAAGCCTCAGTCAGTATCGTTACTTCTATTTATGGTCAATTTTAGTAGCATCATGAAGGTTATGAATTTTGTAATGTTGGTAAGGCACTGTAGATGAATAATCACATTTAAACATAAAGCTCTTGATGGTAATTCTAGAGTCGTCTTTTATCATTTATTTGTTGTTAATTACCGTAATTCCTTATGTTTATCATTATCCTTAATATTTTAAAATAAATTTGTTTTTTGGCCCTGATGAATTACAATGTAATACTCTGAAAATAACGAATTTTAGATGAAAAAGAATATTAGAGAAGTTTGAATTAGATAATAATGAGTACATGTCCAATAGCACCATCTGGGCGAGGACTAGCCAGTTAATAGTCTAGCTAAATACATTTTAGGGATCACCGAATGAAGGCTTTTACTTAACACTGTAGAAAGGAGAAAATATTAGTTTGATATAAAAAGGATTGGTTTCTGGTTCTTTTTATACCTCTACTAGCTCAATATCCTTGAATCAATGAAATCCTTAACTTTTCCAATCATTAACAAGTCTGAACCAGGATTATTAAATTTTCTGGATCACAGTCCCTAAAGAAACAGTATTAAATATTATGAACCCCTACCTAGTGTTGGTATTCTGTCTAAGCTCCACCCCTACAGCTACCTGGCAACAGCCAGGTATGCTCTGCTGCACCATTGCCTGGCAACAGCAGCTGTGCCTGACACTATATACAGGGCTGCTTGACCCCTCCTCATTCTCTCTTGCTCTTTGCTCCTCTCTGCTTTCATGCCTTCTTCCCCTTCATCCCTTCTCTCCCCATTCCGTCCGCATGCCCAGGGCCGGCCTCCTTTCTTCTCTTCTTCTATTCTTCTCTCAGTAAACCTTTCCACATGAAACCATGTTGGTTTGGTGTGCTTTGCCTAGGCGCACCAACATTGGTGACCCATACTCGGTTTTTGATCTCTCCATGACTACCTGGCCCAGGCACCTCACCACCATCTTCCCACAACTACCTGCCCCCACCACCCTGCCACCGACTGCTGGGAATAGGCCCTTCTCACCATGTGCCTCTGCTGCCCTCTGTCGCTTGGTGGCATGGAGCCTTGGTGGGGAGGGATAGAGCTGTGAGCTTCCACCACAGCACCCGCCAGCTCCCACCACAGCGCCTACTGACCCCCAGCCCATGGTTGCTCAGCTTGGGTTGCACACTTAATGCAGGCTGTAGTGAGCAGTGATGGAGATGATAGAGACCCATGCCGCTGCCACCCTGTACTACCCGATTGCGGTTGTATCTGCCACATCTGCTGCAACATTGGACACCGCCACCTGCTAGCTGCTGTGGGACTCAGGATTTCCACCACGTGAGTTACTGCTGCAGCTGGCACACATTCAGATTTCTGCATGAACCACTGCCCTCTCTGGTTCTCCATGTGGTGCCAGCTCTTGCCACTTAGACAGGCCCTCGCCAGCCACACAGTTCCACTTTTCCTGCTACCAGACTACAGCTACAATTGCCACACCAACACTGGTCTATTCCATTTGGCAAGGAGGACCTCAGATTTCCCAGATAGGGCTTGGCCAGCCTTTATAGGAAAAAGGGAAGCCCCCTAGCTATCATATGAGATAGGACTTTAATCGTTGGGAGGAGATTCCCTTGAAAGCCGTTCCTCACTCCCCTCCTCTTCTGGGCTCTCACAGCTGATCATGAAATCCCAGACCTGGGTAAGAATGCTTTCTGGCGGGTCTCAGACCCATTGTTATCCTCCAGAAGTCAAAGTGACAACTCAGACATCTGGCCTGGCAGAGTGCTACTGCTATCAGTAAATCCTCTTGGGACACCAGTCAGGATGACTCAGTAACTTCCCCCAGTGAGCTATTCATTGTCTTTGAATGTACCTCCAGATTATGTTTTCTGGAGAATTTCAAACTGTAAAACTAACTTCTCACCTGAGGACATCGAACTGATACACCCTTGTAATAATGTCTGGACTCAGTACAATGGTTCAAAATGGCCTCATAATGGCACACTAAATTCCTCAATTTTACAGCATCTTCACAATTATTGCTGGCAGTCTGGTAAATGGAAGGAGGTGCTTTATGTCCAAACATCTATATACCTTCACTCTAACCCCCTTCTGTGTTTTGCTTCCTGTGGCATCCTGCTGAGGTAACCTGTATCCTGAGTACTAGCTGGTCAATCCAGCTGGCCTCTCCATCACTGTGATGCCCAGCATGCAACTGCTGGCCAAGGAGAGCACCTTCAAGCACATGCTGGTGAGCAGTGACCTACTGCACCTCTGTGCACTTTCTTTACCACAGAGCTTGACTTTCTATAATGTACATGTGGTCTCAGGGGAACATACTTGAGCTTGGAGCTACCCCTGTGCTGATCCTGTGGATGGATCCTTTCACTGACTCTCATTCTAGGACCTGTTCCCTTGTGTGAGATTTTTTTCCTTCCTCTTTTTGAGACAGTTCAAAATGCCAGGTCGGGCCTAGGTAAATTGCTCTCTGGCTCAGGAGCACCAGCTCTGAGTGTAGCCCCAGCACTGGTAGGGGCAATTAATAATCCCAATTCTCACCCATGGGTCTATCGGTCTTTGCTGCGTGTCCCTATTTCCTGGGTTGTTTTGGTCTAATTTACAATAAGCAGAAAACAATATCTCTGTCTGGCCCTGTCCCCAGGCCTCCCCCTCCTCCCTTCTACATTGATGCTGCACTGCTGCAGCCCCTGGTTCGAAGCACCAGGAAAAGCAGGTCTGGCCCCGTCCCTTGCATCTGCCAGGGACTGTCTGTGAGACCTGCTTTCCCATGCCCATGAGACACCTAGGTCACCTCCTTCTCCCTTCCTTGTTGCTGCTGCACTGCTGCACTGCTATACTCCGGTTCACTATCCGGTGGAAAGCAGGTCTGGCCCTGTCCCATGCATCCACCAGGGACTCTGTCTGTGAATCCTGCTTTCCCACGCATATGTGACCCCTAGACTTGGTACACTCTCTTGTGTGGACCTTCTGTGCTCTGCCTGCCCCTGCAGCCCCTGGTTTGCAGCAGCAGGAAAAGAGAGTCTGGTCCCACCCCTTGTGTCCTGCCAGGTATTCTGCTTGTTAACACCCACTTGCAAGCGAGCTCTCTCTCTGTCCGTAACTTTACTCCCGTGCTTGGCCTACCACAGCCTTGGGAAAAACAACATTCACACTGTCTTTTCCAGTGTGCTCATACTGCCACCCATGCGCCAGTGCCTCAGCTGTGAATGTTTGCATGCACACGCTCGCACCTCTCCTTTGTTCTACGGATTTTTCATTTCTACCCTGTCTTGACATAGTATCCTTACTAATAATTTACTTCCTAAGGAATGCCAGTGAGTTTGGAAGCAGGCAAGAATACATGCAGATGAACATACCCAATTGGATCCGAAGCAGTACCTGACAAAGATCCCTAATGGAATTATAATTCCACAGGTGGTATTTGTGAGATAGATTCATGACCTGTCTCTGGCTGTCTTTACTGGACAGTCTTAAAACCTGTAATTTTGAAAAACTGCAAGAAGTCATCCAGGAAAACAGGAAAACCTATCAATTTTTTAGAACACCTTATCAAAGGCTTTAACAATGCACTAATCTGGATTCTGAAAACTCAGAAGGTAAGCAACTTCTAATGACCTATTACTTTTTTTCAGAGCTACCCTGACATTAAAGACAATTTTAAAAGGGCCCCTAACTCCTGAACAAAAAGTTTTTGGCATAGCCTTTGACTTTAAGTTCCATGGAAGTGATGAGAAAAAGACTAAAAATGTACCATATGCTAGCAAAGGCTGTCTGTCAGCCTCAGACACTGCCTAGAATTCTTCTAGTGCCACAAGACTGCTGAGCTCCCTGTTACAAATGTGGTCAACAGGTAATTGGGCAGGGCCTGCCTAAGTTCCTGCAAACAAAGGGGCCATATTCTAGATGCCATCAAAGAGGGACACTGGGCTGTTGATTGCCCTCCCTGCTGACAGGACAGGGGACATCAATCAAGAGATAACCCTCAGTGGATCTACTAGGCTTGTATGGACAACTGAAGGGGCCTGAGTTCCCTGGACCTGACCACTGCCATCACCAGCAGGAGCCCTGGATAACTATCATGGTATGTGGCGGCCATCTCCTTCCTCTTCCAGACACTGGGGATACCTTTGCTCCATCCCTAACGGGGTTTTTGGGGACCCTTCTCTCTCCCATTTCCCCATTGTTGGGGTAAAGAACCTTCCTTCCTCACAAAACCCCACTGTTTTACATTTTGGGAGGTGTACCTCTTACCCATTCCTTTTAGTTGGTGCCAACAAGCCTGTCCTTATTGGAAGGATCTTCTATTCTAATTCAAGACCTCTATTTCACCACCCATTTCCCCAAACTCATGCTTTTGCCAGCAAGTCCTTTCTGCTCCTTCTATTGATCAAACCTACTAACACAGACATGTTGCTTCCTTTGCAGCTTCTCAGGTAGACCCCAGTCTTGGAGGTCCTCATTCTGTTTACTAAACAGTCTTTTTTTTTGAGCCAAATAGGATCTTGTGGGACTGCTTTCTCTGTCTTTTTTTGAATCTGAAAACTGCTTTAAAAGGCTTTTTGGCATGACAAACTGTTTAAAGACAAATTCTTGTTCCTTCTGCTCCACAAAGTGCTTATCTTAAAGAATGTTCATGTTGTTAACTCATGTTGTCTCTTTTGTAAATTTATAAGCTACGGGAAACCCATTCAGACCTACCTCTCACGGACCAAATAGATGCCACCCAGATAAGTACATCTGCCTAAAGTTCCCACTTACTACCTATTCCAAATGGTGGGATTCCTCTGGGTTTCAAATGTACATCTAAAAAAATTCTTTTCTCCCAAATGTGCTTAATCTTGTTCTCTACCTATATATATATATATATATATATATATATATATATGTGTCCTTGTGTGTGTGTGTGTGTGTGTGTGTGTGTGTGTGTGTGTGTGTGGCATGTTTCAGCATCTTGTCAGTTGAGCTTACTGCACCCAGGACATCAGAGAAGCCACCTCAGATATTCCAATCTCCTCTCACAGACATAGACGCTTCTATTGGACCTGTTTTTTCTGACCTATCCTCAGATGGTCCCACAGACCCTGGACAACAAGAAAACAGCCAATTCTAAGACTGGACAAATATCCCATACCCATTTTTCTAGGTTCCCTAGAGACATGTTGCCCCAAAGCAAGCAGGAAGTAGTCAGAGATCACGATGACCCTATTCCTGCTCCACCATCACCTCTAATTTTTCTTTTTTAATTGAGTCTAATGGAAGAATATTGGTATTCTGTCTAAATACCACCCTACAACTACCTGGCAATAGCCAGGTATGCTCTGCCCCACTGTTGCCTGGCAACAGCCAGCTGTCTTGACTTCAATATAAGGGCTGTTTGCCCCTCCTCATTCTCTTTTTTGCTCCCTTGCTTTTCACTTCTCTGCTTCATTGTCCTCTTCCCCTTCGCCAGCTTCTTTCCCCATCTCCCCCTTTCCCTCCACATGTCCATGGCCAGTCCCTACTTTCTTCTAGTCTTTGCCTTCTTCTCTTCTTCTCTCATTAAAACTTCCATGTGTGGAACCATGTTGACTTTCTACCAGTGCTCTTTTTAGGGCTCAAGCCTGGAATTTAAACCCAAATATACAGAAAAAAAACCTGTTTTTTAGATTTGGTCTCCCATTAAAATGACCCCACCACCATCTGAACATTCTATTCTCTCTGGTCAAAATGCATAATACTCTTTGGATCAACTCACAGTTTAAGCACTTATACTAGCTAGAAAAGTGTGCAAACTGGAGATGTAGGAAAAAATGGACTCTGCCTGGGGAATAAAGCCACTTTCTCTGAGAATCAGGACACTTGCTTCTTTGTTCATTTAAAAAGAAGTTGGTATTGTAAATTGCAGACATGCTTGCATATATATATATATATATATATATATATATATATATATATATATAAATATATATATATATATAAATTTGGCTGTCTCTTTATAAATAGCCATAAATCCTTCTGCATGACAAGTGCCTTGGCAACTTTAACTTAACCAGAAGCAATGAAGGAACAAAATAAAAAAATGGGACACAGAAAAGTGGACATGGAAAAGCTGGGACCAGGGGTGCTTTATACACTGAAGATGCTAAGTCAACTATTAAGCTATCTGAAAGCAGGGTACTTTTATGTCCAGCCTAAAGTGGTTAGGGGTTAAATGGAGTTGGTGGGGGTCTCTGTAGGTGAACGTCTTAGTCTGTAAAAGATTTGGAGTGAAAATGTAATTTTGGTTTTGTACACACAGGTCAATCATTCATACACTCTACTTGAAACAATGGAAAAATTTGACATTTTCTTATGTGTCTAAGGCATTGGTTCCTATTACTGTCTATGTAAGTAATACACATTCACTCAGCACTTCATCCACTCATGGATTGCTATACTCACCATAAAGTTCTTTGTCTTCTTTATGTACAAGTAAATCATAGCCTATGAATAATGTTATATGTAACCTGAAGTCTCAATAACACCTTCAATAATTTATAGGCAAATGGATGGAACAGAAAATATTATCCTGCATGAGATGTCAATAAAAAAAACAAAAAAAACACACACACACACACACACACACACATACGACAGGTACTCACGATAAGTAGATATTTAGCCCAAAATCTCAAATTACCCAACATACACTTCACAGACCATATGAAGCTCAAGAAGAAAAATGACCAAAGTGTAAATGTTTCAGTCCTTCTTAAAAGGGGGAATAAAAATATTCATAGGAGGAAATATGGAGACAAAGTTTGGAGCAGAGACTGAAGAAAAGGCCTTTCAGACACTGCCCCACCTGGGGATCCTGCCCATATATATACAGCCACCAATTCTAGACAAAATTGATAAAGCCAAGAACTGCATTCTGACAGGAGCCTGATATAGCTGTCTCCTGAGAGACTCAGCCAGAGAGCCTGGTGAATTCAGAGGCAAATGTTAGCAGAAAACCATTGACCTGAGAACAGGGTCCCCTTCGGAGGAGTTAGAGAAAGGATTGAAGGTGCTGAAGAGGCTTGTACCACTATCAGAACATCAATATCAACCAACCAGGGCTCCCAGGGACTAAGCTACTACCCAGAGAGTACATATGGACAGACCCGTGGCTCCAGCTGCATTTGTAACAGAGGATGACCTTAATGGGCACCAATGGGAGAAGAAGCCCTTGTCCTGCCAAGGCTGTACACCCCCCCCAGTGTAGGGGAATTTCAGGTAGGGGAGGTGGGAAAGGGGGTGGTTGGGAGGGGGAACACCCTTATAGAAGAATGGGGAGTGAGAAGGGATGGGATGGGATTGGGGCTTATGGACGGGAAACCAGGAAGAGAAATAACATTGAAATGTAAATAAAAAATATCCAATAAAAAATAAATTTAAAAAAATGCCATCAACAACACCAAAACAAAACAAAACAAAAAAGTAAGCCACAAACATAGAATTACTTCAATTCCCAATTCTGGGAAGGATTGGCCTTGTACATCTTGGGTCTCTTTCTTAATATATTAAGCTTGGTAAGTAACTACAACCTCACAGAGCTACATTACATACTAGAATGAGAAAAGCAGAGGCCTTAATGCAATGTTTAATAGATCAGCAATCTAATCCAGTATATCAAGGTTTTTCTTCCTTCCCTAAAAATTAAGAAAATAAAAGTCTCAGTGGTCGGAGAGATGGATCCAAGTTTAATTCCTACAACTCCCAACCAGACATGACACAACAACCATTACTACAGCTCCCAGAAATCCAAACTTCTCTCCTGGGCTCCACAGGAACTCACCCTTCATGAATGCCTTGAAAAAATAAATATATGAATACTAAAACAAGACAGGTCTCTGAGGAAAGTGAAATTAACCTGTGAAATAAACAAATCGTAAGCGGAAGCATAGTATTTCTGAAATATGGGTCCTAAGAATGAAAAAACAAAGAAAGTGCTACTTTCAAATACTAAATCCAAGGTTCTCCAAAACTAAAGCTAGTGTTAAGCATGAAAAAAAAAAGCTCATCAATAAATCCTCTAAAGGTTTTGGTTTATCTGACTTTTAGATGCCTAGTAATTATTATTTATATACATTTTGAAAAGCACTTTCTGACAGAATGTCTCCTATTAAGCCATTTGGCTACAGAATATATATAGCAAATAGTCAAAAATTTTAAAGTCACTAACAGAAGACCCACACAGTTCTTTATTCTTTTTTAGTGGATCTTTAATTTACTTACGTTTCAAATATTATCTTCTTTCCTAGTTTCCCCTCCAGGAAATCCCTATCCCATCCTCCATCACACTGCTTCTATAAGGGAGCTCCCCCACTCCCCCACACACTCCCACCTCCTTGCCCTGGCATTCTCCTACACTGAAGCATCAACATTTCCCAGGACCAAGAACCTCACCTTCCATTGATGTTCAATAAGGCCATCCTCTGTTACATATGCGGCTGGAGCCATGGGTCATTCCAGGTGTACTCTTTGGTTGGTGATTTAGTCCATGGGAGCTCTGGAGTGTCTGGTTGGTTGATATTGTTCTTCTTCCTATGGGTTGGAAAACCCATTCAACTCAGCAGTCCTTTCTCTAACTCCTTCATTTGGGGACCTCATACTAGTCCAATGCTCAGGCATGCAGCATCTGACTCTGTGTTGTCAGCCTCTGGCAGATCCTCAGGAGACAACTATAATCTCAGTCAGTAACAACTCTTAGCATCCACAACAATTTTGGTTTTGAGTATTTGTATATGGGATGGATCCCCAGGTGTGGCAGTCTTAGAATGGCCTTTCCTTCAGTCTTTGCTCTACAATATATATTTTTGTATACAAAAATATTCTTTGTATATTCTACCATGAGTATTTTGTTCCCATTTCTAAGAAGAACTGAAGCATCCACACTTTTTTTCCTTCTTTCTTCTTGAGCTTCATGTGGTCTGTAAATTGTATCTTGGATATTCCATATTTTGGGGGAAATATCCACTTATCAATGAATGCATTCTATCTGTGTTCTTTTGTGAATGGGGTACTTCATTGAGGATGATAATTTCTAGTTCCATCCATTTGCCTATGAATTTTTTGAAGTCATTGTTTTTAATAGCTGATTAGTACTCCATTGTGTAAATGTACCAAATTTTCTGTATCTATTCTTCTGTTGAGGAACAGATGGGTTCATTTTAGCTTCTGGCTATTATAAATAAGAGTACTATGAACATAACGGAGTGTATTGTTAGCATATTGACCATGTTTTGAGATATGCCTAGAGTGGTATAGCCAGGCCTGTCAATTTTCTAAGGAAACACTGCCTTTGAGTCTGAGGAATGTAACATTGTACAACAATGATGAGTGTTCTTTCTACCTCCCTCACTAGTATCTGTCAACTCAGTTTATGATCTTAGCCATTCTGACTGGTGTGAGGTGGAATATAGGGTTGTTTTATTTGTATTTCCCGGATGATTATGGATGTAGAACATTTCTTCATTGCCATTTGATATTCCTGAATTGAGAATTATTTATCTCTGTACCCCACTTATAATAGAATTTTTCATCTTTCTGGAGTCTACCTTCTTGAGTTCTTTGTATATATTGGATGTAAAGCCTCTCTGTGATGTAGGATTGGTAAAGATATTTTCCCAATCTGTTGGTTACTGTTTTATCCTATTGATAGTGTCCTTTGTCTTACAGTATCTTTAAAGTTTCATGAGGTCCCATGTGTTGATTGTTGATCTTAGAGCATAAGCCATTGGCATTCCACTCAGAAAAATGTTCCCTGTGTCTATGTGTTGGAGGCTCTTCCCCACTTTCTCTTCTATTAGTTTGAGTGTATCTGCTTTATGTGGGGGTCCTTGATTTACTTTGACCTGACCTTTGTATAAGGAGATAAGAATGGATAGATTTAGAAAGAAAGAAAGGAAGAAAGAAAGAAAGAAAGAAAGAGAAAGAAAGAAAGAAAGAAAGAAAGAAAGAAAGAAAAAGAGAAAAGAAAGAAAGGAAGGAAGAAAGAAAAAAAATAGGTAGATTTGCATTCTTCTACAAGCTGACCTCCAGTTGAACCACCACCATTTGTTGAAAATACTACTTTTTTCCACTGGGTGTTTTTAGCTCCTTTGTCAAATATCAGGTGATCATAGGTGTGTGGATTCATTTCTGGGTCTTTAATTCTATTCCACTGAATTTCTGGGTCTTCAATTCTATTCCATTGACATACATGCCAGTTTCTGTTCAAATACCATGCAGTTTTTACCATTATTGCTCTGTAATACAGCTTGAGGTCAGGAATGGTTATTCCCCCAGAAGTTCTTTTATTGTTGAGAATAGATTTCGCTACCCTAGGTTTTTTGTTATTCCAAATGATTTTGAAAATTTTTTCTAACTCTATGAAGAATTGAGTTGGAATCTTGATAGGGATTGCATTGAATCTGTTGATTGCTTTCCATAAAATGATCATTTTTGCTATATTAATCCTGCCAATCCATGAGCATGGGATATATTTCCATCTTCTGAGATATTCGATTTATTTCTTCAGAGACTTGAAATTCTTTTTTTTTAATCTTTATTAACTTGAGTGTTCATTTATATTTCGATTGTTTTTTCCCTTTCCCGTTTCCAGGCCAACATCCCCCCCAACCCTCCCTCCCTTCTATGTTGGTGTTCCTCCCATCCTCCCATTACCGCCCTCCCCATAAAAAAAACTGCCTTCACTGGGGTTTAATGTATACTTGAAATTTTGTTCTTACAAGTCTTTCACTTGCTTGGTTAGAGTCACACCAAGGTTTTTGTTTTTGTTTTTGTTTTTGTTTTAACTATTGTGAATGGTGTCCTTTCCCTGATTTCTTTCTCAGCCTGTTTATCCTTTGAGGAAAAGAAGGCTACTGATTTGTTTGACTTAATTTTACATACAATCATTTTACTGAAGATGTTTATCAGCTGTAGGAGTTCCCTCGTGTAGTTTTTGGGATCACTTAAGTATACTACCATATCATCTGCAAATAGTGATATTTTGAACTCTTCCTTTCTAATTTGAATCCCTTTGACCTCCTTTTGTTGTCTGATCTGGCTAGAACTTCAAGTACTACATTGAACAAGTATGGAGAGAGTGGGCAGCCTTGTCTACTCCCTTATTTTAGTGGGATTACTTCAAGTTTCATTTCATTTATTTTGATGTTGGTTACTGTTTGCTGCATATTGCTTTTACTATGTTTAGGTGTGAGCCTTGAATTCAGGATCTTTCCAAGACTTTTGTCTTGAAGCCATGTGGAATTTTATCAATAGCTTTCTCAGCATCTAATGAAATGATCATGTGCTTTCTATCTTAGAGTTTGTTTATATAGTAGATTATGCTGATGAATTTCCATATATTCAACCAAACCTGAATTCCTGTGATCAATTCTATTTGATCATGATGGATGATTATTTTGATGTGTTATTGGATTCGTTTTTTGAAAATTTTTTGAATATTTTTGCATCAATATTAGTAAGTGAAATTGGTATGAAATTCTCTTTTTTGTTGGGTCTTTGTGTGGTTTAGGTATGATCATAATATTGTCTTCATATAAGGAATAGGGTAGTCTTCCTTCTGTTTCTATTTTATGGAATATATTGAGGAATATTGGTGCTATGTCTTCTTTGAAGGTTTGGTATAATTCTTAATGCTTCTGTCCCTGGGCATTTTTGGGTTGGGAGACTTTTAGTGACTGCTTCTGTTTCTTTAGGCATAATGGGGGCTGTTTAGATTGTTTATCTGTCCCTGAATTAATTTTGGTACCTGGTATTTATCTCAAAAATTGTCCATTTCTCCAGATTTTCCAGTTTTGTTGGAGCATAGGCTTGTAGGAAGACCTGATTTTTAAAATATCCCTCTGTTCTTGTGTCTTCCTTTTTCATTTCTGATTTTACATTAGACACTTGTCTCCTCTGCCCCAATGGTTAGTCTGGCAAGTGTTTATCTGTTTGTTGATTTCCCCTCAAAGAGTCTGCTCCTTGGTTTGTTTTGATTCTTTATATGTTTTTTTTCTACTTTTGTTGATTTCAGCTCTTGTTTTATTTTCTCCTGCTCTCTATTCCTCTTGGCTTTATTTGCCTTTTTTTCATACCTTTCAGGTGTGCTGTCAAGCTGCTAGTGTATGCTTTGTCCATTTTCTTTTTCGAGGCCTTAAAGCTATGTGTTTTCCTCTTAGCACTGCTTTTATTGGGTCTCTTAAGTTTGGGTATGTTGTGCCTTCATTATGAAATTCTAAGAAGTCTTTAATTTCTTAGTTTCTTCCTTGACCAAGTTATCATTTACTAGAGTGTTGTTCGGCTTCCATGTGTATGTGGGCTTTCTGTTGTTTTAGTTGTCATTGAAGACTGGCCTCTGTCTGTGGTGATCAGATAGGATGCATGGAATTATTGCAACCTTCCTGTATCTGTTGAGGCCTGTTTTGTGACCAATTATGTGCTCAGTTTTAGAGAAAGTACTACGAGGTACTAAGAAGAAGGTGTATTCTTTTGTTTTATGATGAAATATTCTATAGAAACCCGTTAAATCTATTTGGTTTACATCTTCTGTTGGTTTTACTGTGTCTCTGTTTAGTTTCTGTTTCCATGATCTCCACATGGCTGTGAGTGGGGTGTTGATGTCTCCAACTATTATTGTGTGAGATGAAATGTATGCTTTGAGCTTTAGCAAAGTTCCTTTTATGAATGTGGGTGTCATTGCATTTGGAGCATAGATGTTCAAAATTGAGAGTTCAACTTGGTAGACATTTTGATGAGTACTGGCATCTTGTTCTTTTCTCATCTAGTTTTTTAGTACTTCTAGTTGAAAGTTGATTATTCAATAATAGAATGGCTAATTATGCTTGATTCTTGGGACCATATAGCTTGGAAATTTTTCCAGCCTCATTTGATGTAGATCTGTCTTTTCAATGAGGTGCATTTTCAAAAGTGGCAAAAATGTTGGGTCCTGTTTATTCATCCAGGTCATATTAGTTCTATGTCTTTTATTAAAATTGAGTCCATTGATGTTAGGCAGAGATAAGGAAAAGTGAGGTTTTTTCTTTTGACATTTTTGTTTGTTAGACATGGGAGTTATGTTTGCAGCAATCTTCTTTTGGGTTTGTTCTCAGATTACTTTTTTTGTTTTCCTAGGATGTGGTTTCCTCCCTGGTGTTGAGGGGTTCCCTCCAATTATCCTGTGTAGGGCTGGACTTGTGTGAAGATGTGGCATAATTTGGTTTTCTCATAGAATATCTCAGTTTCTTCATCTAGAGTAATTTTAGAAGTTTTGCTGGGATAATAAGCCTGGATTGAATTGTTTCTGCTCTGTTAGGTGTGTGTGATATCTTTCCAGATCTTCTGGCTTTCATAGTCTCTGGTGAGAAGTCTGGTGCCTTAATTCTTATAGTCTGCCTTTATATATTCTTAACCTTTTCCTTTACTAGCACCCAACCATTCTTTTCTTTGTTTTTGTGCATTGTTGCTTTGACTATTTTGTGTATAAAAGAATTACTCTTCTTAGCTATATATTTGGAATTCTGTCAGCTTCTTTGTATGTTCATGGTCATTCTTTCTTTAGTTAGAAAGTTTTCTTTATAATTTTTATTTGAAGATATTTCCTGCCTTCGTTGAGAAACTTCTCACTCTTCTATACTTATCACCTGATTTGTTCTTTTCGTTGTGTCCTGGATTTACTAGATATTTTGGGTTAGGATATTTTTGCATTTTGCATTTTCTTTGACTGTTGTTTCAGTCTTTTCTATGGTATCTTCTGTAATGGATATTCTCTCTTCTATCTCTTTTATTCTGTTGGTGATACTTGCATCTATGATTCCTCATGTTTCCTATGTTTTCTATCTCTAAGGTTGCCTCCCTTTCTGATTTCTATTTCCATTTTTAGATTCTGGAAAGCTTTGTTCAATTCCTTCACTTGTTTGTTTGTGTTTCCCTATAATTTTTTTAAGGATTTTTCTGTTTCCTCCTTAAGGTCTTCTGCCTGTTTACTTCTGTTATCCTGTATTTCTTTAAGGAATTATTTATGTTCTTACTGAAGTCCTCTATTATCATCATGAGATGTGCTTTTAAATCCAAATCTTGCTTTTCCAGTGCGTTGGGATATCCAGTATTTGCTGTGTTGGTAGAACTGGGTTCTGATGATGCCAAGTAGTCTTGGTTTCTTTTACTTATTTTCTTGAGCTTGCCTCTTGTCATCTGGCTATATCTGTTGCTAGTTATTCTTGCTGTCTCTGATTGGAGTCTGTCTCTCCCATGAGCCTTGAGTCTGTGAACCTAGGAGTGACAGTGCTCCAGGGAGACCAGCTCCCTTTGGGTGTGATTTGTGTCTGGAGAACTGTGGCACAGTGTTAACTCTGGGATACAGATATAGGCCAGAAGCTACACCTTTCAAAAGAACCAAAACAAAAACAAAAAAAGAAATCAGTAATAAGCATTGAGCAAATATTCATTAAACATTTTTCTACAAGATAAGAAATACATGGATATTTTTCGTTCTTTACTTTTTCTCTATGCACATTTAGTACATAATCATTGCTATTTGATAACCTTATTTTTGTCACAATTTTTAAAGTTTTCTTTCACTGAGATATCCCAATTTATTTAGTGATATTTCAGCAATTGTTTTATAGGTTTAATGAATATAAAGCCTTTGATGTGAACCCATCTGTATTTTGCAGAGCAAATGAGAAGTAGATGACTGCTAAATGTTAGTGTATGAGACTATGATGGAACTTGACTTACTAATTTACCATTAAATACATGTTCTCTTTTATACAGATGATTATTGATTTTTAATTCTCTGATGTGTAGAGTATGTAACCCATATGCCAGTGCTGAATGTAATCTTTTTCTTTTGGATAGCCTTACTAACCAGGTTTGTTAAATTTGACATTTTCAACCACTATCTCAACACCAAATTAAAAAAACAAACAAACGTGTTTTTCTTTATTTCTGTAAAATAAAAATGTTTATTACAAGTTTATTCAATAAACTAGGCATATGGCTTGTGAACTACAGCTGGCTGCAACTAAGGCAACCCGATTTTCCATTTTGCTTAATTTTACGTAAAATCAAATAGCCAAATGGAAGTAGTGCCTACCATATGGGGCAGCCGGGTTATATAAAATGGGGGACAATTTGTGCTTTTATTGGAGGAAACCAACGAAAATAGAATTGGAGGAAACCAACGAAAATAGAAAAAATTCCTACACTATTTGTAGAGGTTCTTGGAGACAAATAACCAACATCTTGAAGGGAGGCTTCCTGATGAAGTTTTTGTTAGATAGCTCACTGGTCATGTTTGCCGAATTATCACCGTGTGGCACAACTCCATCAAAAATATAGTGTTTTAAATTATGTTTATAAAACAATGTCCTGTTACTGCTTTCTCAAGCATCCTTAGTTTAATTCATCTCTCCCTTTCTCATGTTTCTTGCATTATTACACTTTTCCTTTTCTCCTAGTAGAAGCCCTGAATCTTCCCTTTCTTCTCCCTTCTTCTATAGATGATTCCCTACTATCGCTTTGAACCTCCCATCATCTCTTATACTATTTTCGTTTCTGTACTAAATTTAAAATGTGTACTCAAAATCTAAAGATTCAGAGCTTAGGATACATATAAGAGAATATCTAATATTTGTCTCTTTGGGACCAGGTTACCTCACGTAATATAATTTCTACTTTCATCCATTTGCTTCCAAACTTCATGCTTTTATTTGTTTACATACTTATAGAACTTCATTATACACATTTTAACATTCTAAATTAATTTATTTAGAAGTAAACAATTACATGATTTGACTACTTCCCTTTCCTTCTTCCAACCATTTCCATGTGCTTCTGCATTTGTTCTCCCTACGACTCATGGATTCCCTTTCTCTACTGTTATTAATTTATGTATATATATAATTAACATATATATTATATCTATATTATATAGTCACATGAAACTGGCCTATTTTATTTGCTTATATGTATAATATTTCAGGGATTTGCACTTGGAACTGGATAATGATCTAAGGGTTTCCTCTTTGGGGATGTTGTACATTGTGACTTCAGGGAATGACTAATTTTTCCTCTTTCAGTAGTCTTAAGTTGTTAAGGAATGTTGTCATGTGAAATTTCTCCCTTCCATCACAGCATGTCTATTGATATTTTTATTGTTCAGATCTTGTTTAGGCAGCTATATTAAAAAAATGTATAAAGTTCCCCTGCCATTCCTAGGAGATACTTTCACAGTAGACTCTTGTTTTCTGGCTCTTACAATCCCACTGCCTGTACTTCCACAATGTTCCCTGAGCTTTGGGCGTAGGACTTCTGTCTCAAATGTATCCACTGTTAATGAAGACCCCAAAGTAAGTTGTTCTTTGTCTTTTGACCAGTTATGGTCCTGTGTAATGCTTTATATCTGCTGGAAACAGAACTAGATAAGGATGAAAGCTACAATTATTGGTATGAATAAGTACTTAGAATGCAGTAAGAAATTATATTCGATAAGAAAATCAGTGGCAGAAGCTCCTATGAGATTCATGGCTTCACCAGCTCCAGAAAACTGGGTAGGTTTCTAATAACAGACAGAATTCCCTTTTGTTAACAAGCCTTAAGTGAAA
The DNA here is from genome assembly GCF_011064425.1 of Rattus rattus. Classification (NCBI taxonomy): domain Eukaryota; kingdom Metazoa; phylum Chordata; class Mammalia; order Rodentia; family Muridae; genus Rattus; species Rattus rattus. Next base: position 55,685,327 of record NC_046172.1, read on the forward strand.
TTATACAGCTTTGATTACCACCAAGGTAGAATTACCCTTTTAGGAATATCTTGCCATGTTGATAATTGTTGAGATTCATAAGCATCACAGCTGGGTAGGACTACTGACTCCTTCCCTCACTTAACAGTATATTTAATGTTTTCTGCTACTACAAGACATAGTCCTCAGAGAAGAGGAATTCAGATCCAGCTCAGATTCTTCCAATTTCTATGTCCTTGTGTGTCATATCTTCAACAATAGAGAAGTATTTTCAACCTCTGGTCTACAACCAAGGTCTACAACAATAGCCTTTGTCATCTTAGGAGACAATTGAACAGCCCTGATCAGTAATTTAAAAGAGGAGGTTTCATGATTAGTACTCTTCTTTATTTTCTTAGATAGTCTATGGCTTCAGGGAACATAGTTAGTCCAAGTGGAATAATTTTGTTTTTTCAAATGTTTGTAGTGTTATTTTCCTCCTCCATTTCTCTCCTTTTGTATTGACTTTTTTTCCACTCAGAGTGGTTGAAGTCATCCCAGGTTTTCTTACTTTAGCCTTCCTATGACTTGTGTCTTGGACTCCTCTCTGCAATGAATGCTCCTTCCACCCCATTTTAGATGCAGTCTTGTTTTGCTTTCCTGTTTTCTGAAATTACTCCACATTATATGATCACATTTAAAGATTCAGAACTATGAACCACAGATGAAAGAGAATACAAGGTGTCTGTCTTTCTGGGTTTTGGCTACCTAATCTATTCTAGGCACCTCTTTGTAAAACTCATGCCTGAGTCCACAGACAAAATTGAGTGCCTGTCTTTTTAAAAAAAATGAAGAAAATGAAGCACAGCAGGTACACAAAACCTCTAATGTCTCAATGGTAATGCAATGATGATATCACCTAATTTTTATGACTGTTGTAAAGATTTAAAAAATGTAATAAATGCATCACCATTTATGATCTATGAAGGGTAGTACACATAGGAGAAATTAGCAAATGAATTTTTATTTCACTTTCTTATAACTCTAGGGATCAATTACTTTGTCTACAATGTTTTAGAGTTAGATATTGACCTGTCTGTCTCTTTCCTCAGATTGTGACCTCCTAGAAGATCCAGACTTTATCTGAGATGTTTCAGAATATTTAGTGTCAAGGGCAGTGGCAAGCACAGAGCACCTGTAAAGATAGCTAAGTAACAACCGATTTAACTCAGAGCTAACCTTGAAGGACAGTAAAATAATTTTCACTTTAAATTCAGTCATAGAATAAGCCTTCTTTTCTGTATATAAATTTATAATACTGTTAATTTTGTCCTTACTACATGGATGCTCTAGATACACAAATTATGTCCTAAAAGTCTTGCATTATCTTTTGTTTTTTCTTTATTTCATTAATGACACATCAGATATTGCAGGCTTGGTATCTGAAAAGTAAAGCAAATTTGTCATGAATATAAATTTTATTTTTTTTAATTTATTTTTATTATTTGACAATCTCCTACATTTATATATTAAACTTTGGTCATTTTATCCCACCTTTCCTCTGTCACCCTTCTATGTCCCAGCCTACACGTCTTCTTTCCATGAAGTCTCCATATATTTTCATGTCTCGGTTTTTGACTCCTTGATTTAAATTAGTACTGATTATGTGACTATGTATGTGTTGGTCTGAGTATTTACCACAACTTGGATAAACCAATGAGTGGCTACCCCTTTGAAGAACATGACAACATTGATCCCAGCACACATTAACTGCCCATAGTTCCTCTGGGAGAAATAAAGGGCACGTGTCTCTGCTTCTGGATGCACATGTACATGCAGGTCTCATAAAGTCTGAAATAGATTGGAGAATAGCCTGAAGCAGGAATTATAGGCGTAGTTTGCTGCTTGATGTAGGTGCTACAAACACAACATGGGTCATCTCTATGGGTAATATGCAGTGTTAAGCAGGGAGCAATTTCTTCATCTCCACAGGCTGTTGAGAGTATCAATGAAGATCTTCACATCTAGCATGGGTCCTTCTGGTGCAATAGACATCAAATCCAAACAACACACTCTAAAAATCCTGGAGCCTTCAGTCTTTGGAGGACTAGGTGCATTTTCACTGACTGAATGCAGACCAGGGAGTCCTCTGCTGTATATGTGTTGGAGGCCTCATCTCAGCTGGTGTATGCTGCCTGGTTGGTGATCCAGTGTCTGAGAGATCTTAGGGGTCCAGGTCAATTAAGATTGCTGGGTCCTCCTACAGGGTTGTCTTGTGCCTTAGCTTCCTATAGTTTTTCCCTAATTCAAACAGAGGGCTCAGCAGCTTCTGTACCTTGGTTGTGTGCACATATCTGCATCTGACTCTCTCAGCTGCTTGCTGGGTCTTTTGGAGAGCAGTCATGGTAGGTCTCTTTTTGTGGATGCTCCATAGCTTCAGTAATGGTGTCAGGTCTTGGGGTCTACCCTTAAGCTGAATCCCACTTTGGGCCTGTCCCTGGTCCTTCTTTTCCTCAGGCTGTTCTCCATTTCTATACCTGCATTTCTTTAAGACAGGAAGGATTACAGTTCAGAGCTTTGATTGTGTGATAGCAACTTCATCCCTCAATTGATGCCCTGTCTTTCTGCTGGAGGTGGATTCGATAAGTTCCATATCCTCATCGTAAGTCCTTTCATGTAGGGTTCCCCCTTTGAGTCTTGAGAGTCTCTCACTTCTCATGCCTCTTCCCAACCTCCTTCCACCCGAGGTAACCTCCTTCCACCTGAGGTAACCTGTTACTATACTTTCTGTTGGCCCTCAGACCTTCAGTCCACCCCCTCCCACCGCCACTCAATACCAGATCATGTTTCCTTCTCCCCCACTGCAATCCCCTTTCCCTCCCCTGTCACTTCCTCCCTCTCCCCTTGTGGTTGCTTTCTTCTCCCTCCCAAGTAGAACTGAGGCATCCTCACTTGGGCCCTTCAGCTTGTTGACCTTTTTAAGTTCTATGGACTCTATCTTGGATGTTCTATACTTACTTTGGCTCATATCCACTTATTAGTGAGAACATACTGTGCATGTCCTTTTCTGTCTGAGATAACTCACTCAGGATGACATTTTCTAGTTCCATCGATTTGCCTGCAAAACTCAGCATGTCCTCATTTTTAATAGCTGATTAGTAATCCATTGTGTAAATGAACCACATTTTCTGTATTCATTTATCTGTCATGGGACAGCCAGGTTGTTTCCAGCTTCTGGTTATCACAAATAAGACCACTATAAACATAGTGGAACATGTGCCCCTGTGGCATGGTGAAGCATCATTGGGGTATATTCCCAAGAGTAGTATTTCTGAGTCTTTAGGTAGGTCTATTTCCAATTCTCTGAGAAATCACCAAATTGAATGGCAAAGTGCTTATACCAGTTTGCAATCCTACCAGCAATGATGGAACGTTCCTCTTTTTCCACATCCTCCAACATAAGCTTTCCAGTTTCATGAGGTCACATTTATTAATTCTTGATCTTAAAGCTTGAGCCATTTGAGTTCTGTTAGGAAATTTTTTCCTCTGCCAATGAGCTTAAGGCTCTTTCTCACTTTCTCTTCTATTAGATCCAGTGTATCTGGTTTTATGTTGATGTCCTTGATCCACTTGGACTTGAGCTTTGTGCAAGGTGACAAATATGGCTCTATCTAAATTTTAATACATACAGACATCCAGGTAGACCAGCACCAATTGTTGAATATGCTTTTTTTCCATTGTATATATTTGGCTACATTGTCAAAGATCAAGTATGCATAAGTTTTATTTCTGGGCCTTCAATTCTATTCCATTGGTCAACCTGTCTGTCTCTGTACCAATACCATGCAGTTTTTAATCAATACTGCTCTGTAGTAGAACTTGAGGTCAGGGATGGTGATTCGCCCAGCCATTCTTTTTATTGTTAAGAATTGTTTTCACTATTCTGTTTTATTTTTTTTGACTTTCCAGATAGATGATTTTAAGAATTGCTCTTTCCATGTTGTTGAAAAATTGGGTTGGGATTTTGATAGGGATTGTATTTAATCTGTACATTGCCTTTAGTAGGATGTCCATTCTTACTATGTTAGTTCTGTCAATCCATGACCATGGAAGATCTCTCCACTTCTGAGATCTTCAATTTCTTTCTTGAGAGAATTGAAGTTATTATCATAAAGATTTTTCACTTGTTTGGTTGGAGTTACCCTAAGATATTTTATATTATCTGTGTCTATTGTGAAGGGAATTGTTTCACTAATTTCTTTCTCAGCCTGTTTATCATTCGTATAAGGAAGGCTACTGCTTTATTTGAGTTAATTTTGAATCTGGCTACTTTGCTGAAGTTGTTTTTCAGCTGCAGAAGTTGTCCGGTATAATTTTTGGGCTCACTTATGTATACTATCATATCATCAGCAAATAGTGATACCATTAATTCTTCTTTGCCAATTGGAATCCCCTTGTTCTCTTTCTGTTTTCTTATTGTTCTTGCTTGCACTTTGAGTAGTATATTGAATAGATATGGGGAAAGTGAGCAACTGTGTCTTGTCCCACATTTTAGTGGGATTGCTTCAAGTATCTCTCCATTTAATTTAATATTAGATGTTGGTTTGCAGTAATTTTCTTTTATTATGTTTACATATGGGAACTGAATTCCTGATATCTCCAATACTTTAACGTGAAGGGGTATTGTATTTTAACAAATGCTTTTTCTGCATCTAAAGAGATGATCATGTGATTTTTTTTCTTTGAGTCTGTTTATATGGTGGATTACATTTATGGATTTTCATATATTGAACCAACCTTGCATCCCTGGGATGGAGCATACTTGATTGTGGTGAATGATAATTTTGATGTCTTATTGGATTCAATGTGCAAAAATTTTATTGAGTATTTTTGCATCGAAATTCACAAGCAAGATTGGTCTGAAGTTCTCCTTTTTTGGTAGGGTTCATGTGTGGTTTAGATATCAGAGTAATTGTGGCTTCATAGAATGAATTAAGTAGTGTTCCTTCTGTTTCTATTTTATGGAATACTTAGTGGAATATTGGTATCAGGTCTTCTTTGAAGGTCTGCTAGATTTCTGAACTGAATCAATTTGGCACTGAGCTTTTCTGGTTGGGAGGTTTTTAATGACTTCTATTTCCTTATGGGATATGAGCCTATTTAGAAAGTTTATCTGTTCCTGATTCAACTTTGGTATGTGGTATTTCTCTAGAAAATAACCCATTTCATCTAGATTTTCCAGGTTTGTTGAGTATAGGCTTTTGTAGTATAATCTCTGATGATTTTGTTTAATTTTCTCAGAGTCTGTAGTTAGGTTTCCCTTTTCATTTCTGATTTTGTTAATTTGGATCTGCCTCTGGCCCCTTTAGTTAGTTTGGCTAGGGGTTTATCTATCATGTTGATTCTCTCAAAGAACCAGCTTTTGATTCTGTTGATTCTTTCTTTGTATTTTTCTTTTTGTTTCTTTCTTTCTTTTCTTTTTTTTTTTTTTGGTGTGAGACTTTTAAAATTTTTTTATTAGGTGTATTTCTATACTTACATCTCAAATTTTATTCCTTATCACAGTTTCCTGTCCAAGGCCCCATTCCTCCACTCCACCTCCCCATATGGGTATTCCCCCATATACATCCCCTTGCTGCTTCCCCATTTTCCCTGACTGGGGTTCCAACCTTGGTAGGACCAAGGGTCCCCCCTTCCACTGGTGCCCCAACAAGGCTATTCTCTGCTACATATGCAGTTGAGCCCTTCAGTCAGTCCATGTATAGTCTTTCCATAGTGGTTTAGTCCCTGGAAGCTCTGGTTGGTTGGTATTGTTGCTTTTATGGGGTTGCAAGCCCCTTCAGCTCCTTCAATCCTTTCTCTAACTCCTCCAATGGGGACCCCATTCTCAGTTCAAAGGTTTGCTGCTAGAATTCACCTCTGTATTTGTCACTCTCTGGCTGAGCCTCTCAGGAGACAGCTATATCAGGCTCCTGTCATCATGCACTTCTTGGCTTCATAAATATTGTCTAGATTTGGTGGCAGTATATATATGCTGAATCCCCAGGTGGGGCATGCTCTGAATGGCCATTCCTTCAGTCTCTGCTCCAAACTCTGTCTTCATATACCCCCCTATGAATATTTTTGTTTCCCCTTTTATGAAGTACTGAAGCATCCACACTTTGGTCGTCTTTCTTCTTGAGCTTCATGTAGTATGTTGATTGTATCTTTTGTAAGTCAAGCCTTTGGGCTAACATCCACTTATCAGTGAATGCATACCATGTGCATTTTTTGTGATTGGGTTGCCTCACTCAGGATGATATTTGCTAGTTCATTCCATTTGCCTATGAATTTCATGAAGTCATTGTTTTGATAGCTAAATAGTACTCCATTGTGTAGATGTACATTTCCTGTATCCATTCTTCTGTTGAAGGACATCTTATTTCTTTCTAGTTTCTGGCTGTTATAAATAAGGTTGCTATGAACATAGTGGAGCATGTGTCTTTGTTATATGGTGGAGCATCATTTCAGTATATACCCAGGAATGATATAGCTGGGTCTTCAGTGTCCAATTTTCTGAAGAACCTCCAGACTGACTTCTAGAGTGGTTGCACCAGTTTGCAATCACACTTACGATGGAGGGATTCCTCATTTTCCACATCCTTGCCAGCATCTACTGTCACCTGAATTTTTTATCTTAGTCATACGGACTGGTGTGAGGTGTAATCTCAGGGTTGTTTTCATTTGCATTGTCCTGATGACTCAGAATGTTGAACATTTCTTTAGATACTTCACAGCCATTCTATAATCCTCAGCTAATAATTCTTTGTTTAGTTCTGTACCCATTTTAATAGGGTTATTTGGCTCTCTGGAGACCATCTTTTGAGTTCTTTGTTTATATTGGATAATAGCCCTCTGTTGGAAAAGATCTTTTCCCAATCTGATGGTTGCCATTTTGTCCTAACAACAGTGTTCTTTGCCTTACATAAGATTTTCACTTTTATGAAGTACCATTTGTCAATGCCATTGGTATTCTTCTCACAAGATTTTTTCCAGTGCCCATGTGTTCGAGGCTCTTCCCCACTTATTCTTCTATTAGTTTGAGTGTATCTGGTTTGAAGTGGAGGTCCTTGATCCACTTGGACTTAAGCTTTTTACAGGGTGATAAAAGTGGTTCAATTTGCATTCTTCTACATGTTGTCCTCCAGTTGAACCAGCACCATTTGTTGAACATGTTATCTTTTTTCTTCCTTTGTCAAAGATCAAGTGACCATAGATGTGTGGGTTCATTTCTCGGCCTTCAATTCTATTCCAATTATCTACCTGCCTCTTTCTATACCAGTACAGTACAGATTTTTATATCACCATTGCTCTGTTATACATCTTGAAGTCAGAGATGGTGATTCCCCCTGAAGTTCTCTTATTGTCGAGCATAGTTTTGGCTATCCTACATTTTTTGTTATTCCAAGTGAATTTGCAAATTGCTCTTTCTAACTTTATAAAGAATTGAGTTGGAAGTTTGATGGGGACTGCATTGTATCTGTAGATTGCTTTTGGCAAAATGGCCAGTTTTGCTTTATTCATCTTGCCAATTCACGAGAATGTGAGTTCTTTCCATCATCTGAGATCTTCTTTAATTTCTTTCTTCAGAGACTTGACCTTCTTGTCATACAGATCTTTCACTTGCTTGGTTAGAGTCACACCAAGGTATTTTATGTTATTTGTGACTATTATGAAGGGTGTTATTTCCCTAATTTCTTTGTTAGCCTGTTTATCCTTTCAGTCGAGGAAAGGTACTGATTTGTTGAAATTAATTTATTACCAGCTACTTGGTTGAAGTTGTTTATCATGCTTAGTAGATCTCTGGTAGAAGTTTTGTGGTCACTTAAGTATATGATCATATCATTGACAAATAGTGATATTTTCAATTCTTCTTTTCAAATTTGTATCCCTTCGACCTCTTTTTATTGTCTACTTGCTCTATATTGAATAGGTAAGGAGAGAGTGGGCAGCCTTGTCTAGTCCCTTATGCTAGTACGATTGCTTAAAGTTTCCATCCATTTAGTTTGCTGTTGGCTACTAGTTTGCTGTATATTGTGTTTACTACGTTTAGGTATGGGCCTTGAATTCTTGATCTTTCCAAGACTTTTAACATGAAGGGGTATTGAATTTTGATGTGTTCTTGAATTCAGTTTGTAAGAATTTTATTGAGTATTTTTGTGTCGATATTCATAAAGGAAATTGGTCTGACGTTCTCTTTCTTTGTCGAGTTTTTGTGTGGTTTAGGTATAAGAGTAATTGTGGCTTCATAGAAGGAATTGGGTAGTGTTCCTTCTGTTTCTATTTTATGGAATAGTTTGGAGAGTATTGGTATTAGATCTTCTATGAAGTTCTGAAAGAATTCTGTGGTAAACTCATCTGGTTCTGGGCTTTTGGTGTTGTTGGGAGACTTTTAATAACTGCTTTTATTTCTTTAGGAGTTCTGGCACTATTTAGATGGTTTATCTGACCCTGATTTAGCATTTTTACCTGGTATTTGCCTAGAAAATTGTTCATTTCATCCAGATTTTCCAGTTTTGTTGAATATAGGCTTTTATAGTAGGATCTGATGATTTTTTGAATTTCCTCAGATTCTGTTGTTATGTCTCCTTTTCATTTCTGATTTTGTTAATTTGGATACACTCTCTGTGCCCTCTGGTTAGTCTGGCTAAGTGTTTATCTATCCTGTTTACTTTCTGAAAGAACCAGCTCCTGATTTTATTGATTCTTTGTATAGTTCTTTTTGTTTCTACTTGGTTGATTTCAGCCCTGTGTTTGATTATTTCTTGCCTTCTACTCCTCTTGGGTGTATTTGTTTCTCTTTGTTCTAGAGTTTTTAGGTGTGCTGTCAAGCTGCTAATGTATGCTTTCTCCAGTTTCTTTTTGGAGGCACTCAGAGCTGTGTTTATCTCTTAGCACTGCTTTCATTGTGTCGCATAAATTTGGGTATGTTGTGCCTTCATTTTCATTAAATTTTAAAAAGTCTTTTATTTCTTTATTGATTTCTTCCTTGACCAAGTTATCATTGAGTAGAACATTGTTCAACTTCCATATGTATTTGGGCTTTCTGCCATTTTCATTGTTATTGAAAACCAGCCTTAATCCATGGTGATCTGATAGGGTGCATGGGACAGGAAAAAGGAAACTTTCCCAGTAGCAGTTACCTTAAGCCCAGAGTTACTATAAAGGTTTAATGAAAAAAAAATTATTTGACATTCAATGTGGGTCTAATTTTCTTTTTCCCCCTTCCCCCCTGTTATTTGGTAAGTATTTATAAATTGAGAGTTAATAATATTGGGGGTGCCAAATTTTGATTTCACTTTTTAATAATTTTTTTTGAGTGTGCTGTCTAGTGTTATGGTATCTTCTCCCCATGGAGTAACCCATTGCATCTTAGATGGAACATAATAGAACCTTGATTATTTGACTTCAAGTAAACAAACAATAAATAGGTTTCCTTCATGTTAACATGATTTATGTTCTAGGCCATACTCCTGAGACCATAGATGACTTTACTATAATCACCAGAATCATTTTTGCCTTTTAAAAATGATTGCTACATATTGTCTATTCTTTAGATTTCTATCTAATCTATAGAAAACCATATAATAAAAGCAATTATATTCTACAAATGAGGCTATTACAGCTTGGAGAAATTCTGTAATGGTTAGTTTATTCAGGCATAGGACTGTCTACTACCATTTTTTTCTGATAATGAAAGAAAAATATTAGGATTTTAGATAACTGTAAAGAAACTAAAATTATTTGATTCTAGAATCAGCAACCATCTCTATTGTGCTATATTCTGTAATATTACTGAGAATACAGAATACCATGGAACTATATAATCACATTGATGATGGAGAATAGAAAGTTAAACAGCCATCAATACTACCAATTCATAGATATGCATATCAAGCAGTGTAATAAATACTGAGAATAAATGATAAAACAGAGTCTTTAAATGTCAGGTGGTGTAGGCCTTGACAGATAGGAGCAAGGGGGCTAAGGAATCTCAGTCTAACAAGTGGCAGGGAGCTCCATTTTGTTCTAGAAAAGGTTATTCTTTGAGAGAACTGTTACCATCAGACACTTTTAAGAAACTGGCCCAGGTTCCTATTTACTAACTGAATAATCAGATCCTTTATTTATTCTACTTTATACCACGAATACCACAGTTAATTCCTTTCTATACTTATTAGTTCTTTGAGAAGTTTCTACAATGTATTTTGATCATTTTAACCTAAACTTTTCTGATATATATCCTCCCTTCTCTACTCACAGTGTGTCTTCTCAAAAAAGTTGTCAACTCCAATTTGTTCTACCTATGTTGTAGGCCTATGACTTATCTACCCATAGGTTCTTGGTAATAATTCAGAGATAAATATTCTTTAGATATATGCTCTTCAACCAGTGCATGGTATATATAGAAAGGACTAAATACTCAGAGAAAACTAAATGTCCTAATAGCTATCAACTGACAATAACTTCTTGGATAGGGATGGATGATGTGTCCATGCTGGGATTTGTTCTGGCATCAATTTGCCTAAGTCTTGCACATGCTGTCATAACATCTGTGAGTTCCTCTATGTACCTGGCATGCTATGTCCAGAATTCATGTTTGGTTTTCTTGTGTTTGTTGGCTTGTTTGTTATTATTCTTTTGTAGTAATCAACTGCTTCTGGTACTTATTTGCATCATTTGCAATGATCCCTTGGGTATTTGCTTGAAAGTGATATACCTGGGTCATGTACTAAATTTATTTCAAGATTCTTGGGGAGCCTTCACATTGATTAATACAATGATCATAACAGTTTCTTCAAAGAACAGTAAAGAAATGTTTACTTTTTACCACATCCACACCATCATGTGTCACCCTTTGTTTTTATCTTAGTAAGGCATTATAACTCGGGTAAAATGAAATCTCAAAGTAGTTCTAATTTGTGTTTCCTTAATGGATAAGGAGTTTAATTTTTTAAAAAATGTTTCAGACAATTGTATTTCATTCAAGGAGGAGAAATTATGAAATAGACCTCCTATTTAAGGATGAACATCCCACAGTATCTTATTCTCTGTACCTTGGTCAACTATGGGTCTCTTCTTAATCACCATCTACTGCAAATAGGAGTTATTCTGATGAAGACTGAGAGATACATGTGTCTATGGAGATAGTGGAAAATCATCAGGAATAAATTTGATAATATGCCCATTTAAAAACAGAAAAGTTGTAGGCCTATAACTTACCTATCCATAGGTTTTTAGCCCTAAATTAGAAATAAATATGTGTTCTCCATTTGAAGTGTGGCTTAAATCCAATGGGAAAGTGTGGGTTATTTTCATAATATTTGTGCCAAGATCATATCTGTGGTTGTACTTTTTCCAAGCCACACATGATTGTAGTTTGCAGGGTTCACAACCTTGTTAGACTAATGATTGATCCCTTTATTCTGGGGTACCATACATAGCACCTTTTAGCACTATATAAGCTAGCCAGTAGGGAAAAACGTTCCCAGTCAGCAATATTTATAACTTTCATTCTTTCTGATACAACTGTGTGGTATCTTTAGCAACAGAGTCTTACTGTCAATTTGTGGAGGATAGTCAATAACATTGACAGTAGCCTATAATGTTTGGGGATTGAAGGAACCTTCCTGACCAACAATTCTAAAACAGGTAAACTATCCCTGGAATTAGGGTTTGTTATTTTTTATTGGTTACCCTATGTTGTTCAGTCAGAGTACTTTGCTCTTAATTGTTTTAGTGTGTGGGTTTGTGTGTGTGTGCGTGCGTGTGTGTGTGTGTGTGTGTGTGTGTGTGTGTGTGTGTGCGCGTGCGCTTCTGTGTTGTGTGTGTGCATTTAATTTTAGAAAAATAGAGCTATAGTAGTAGATTCCCAAATCATATTCCAAAAATGTCCTCAGTGATGTTTATCCATTCCTTGGCCAAAATTATCTCTTCTTCTCTCCCTCTACATCCCTCCACCTGTGTCCCCCCCCACCATTTGTACCTCCCTCCTTCCTCAATTATTTTCTTCCTCCCTAACTGCCCTTTCCCTCCTTTCCCTTCAATCCTAGCCCTTCTAATTCGGATAAGATGAAATCTCAAAGTAGTTTTAATTTGGATAATAGAGTTAAACATTTAAAAATATTTCTCGTGCATTGATATTTCACTTATTGATAATTATCCTATTTCTTCTATGGCTTTTTTTTCTTTTATTGATATTTTCTTTATTTACATTTCAAATGTTATCCCCTTTCATGGTTTCCTCTCTGGAAACACCCCATCTCATCCCTCACCTCTGCCTCCATGAGGGTGCTCCCAAACCCATCCACCTATTCCCTCCTGCCTCCCTGCCCTGGCATTCCACTACACTGGGGCATTGAGCTTTCACAGGAAAAAGGACCTCTCCACCCATTGGTACCAAACAAGACCAAACCTCTGCTACATGTGCAGCTGGAGCCATGGGTCACCCATGTGTACTCTTTGGTTGACGGTTTAGTCTCTGGGAGCTCTAAGATATCTGGTTGGTTGATATTTTTGTTCTTCCTATGCAAGGGGAAGCTGCAAACCCACTCAGTTACCTTAGCCCTTTCTCTAACTCCTCCACTAGGACCCCATTCTCAGTCATATCATCTGCAAATACCAAATTTGACTTCTTCCTTTACAATTTATATCCCTATGAATTCTTTTTGTTGTCTAATTGATCTGGGCAGGACTTTGAGAACTATATTGAATAAGTAGGGTGAGAGTGGGCAGACTTGTCTAGTTCCTGATTTTAGTGAGTTTGTATCAAGTTTATTTCCATTTAATTTGATGTTGGCTACTGGTTTGTTATATATTGCTTTTTCTTTGTTTAGGTATGGACCTTGTGTTGCTGTAAAAATATTTTAAAAAAAGTATTGGTGTCTTTTACCTCACTAGGTTCAGCACCTCTGTGCATCAAGATATCTGCTAGATATCTTGGCTGAAACACATCCCAACTCCACCGCAGCCCAGTGTCTCCAGCCACGGCACACTTTCCTACACGCAAACCGTCACATAAAAGAGCACACAACACAATAACCTTTGACCCAACTGGTAAGATATAATTGCCCACTTAAACATACAAAGCCCAGTACCATCCATCCCTTAAGAACATTAATAACAACCTGTAAATACACAGAGCAGAATCTTAATGTCAGCCTCCATTGTCCTGCCACAGCTTCTCTCCTTCTCCTATCTCCTCCTTCCTTTCCAGTCTCCTCCTCTTCCTTCAAACTTTTCTCCCGCCCATCCTTCCTTTTCCTCCAATGACAGGCCTTCTTCTATCCTGTCCCTGCCCCTCGCCTGTATTTTACAAATTCAATGGGGAAAAGGTTCTGGTGAAGTCACCTGATTCCTGAGTACTTGACTAGGCTGCTGTCCTTGCGGAAGTGGAATAGCATCAAAATACAGATAACACCAGGGCAAACTACAACACCTTGAATTCCCAATCTTTCCAAGACTTTGATCATGAAGGGGTGGTGAATTTTGTCAAATGATTTCTCGTCATTTAATAAGATAATCCTGTGTGTTTTTTCTTTGAGTTTGTTCATACAGTGGATTATATTGATGGACTTACGTATATTGAACCATCCCTGCATCCCTGGGATGAAGCCTTCTTGTTCATGATGGAAGATCATTTTGATGTGTTCTTGGATTCAGTTTGTGAGAATTTTATTGACTACTTTTACCTCTATATTCATAATGGTAATTGGCCTGAAGTTCTAATTGTGGCTTCATAGAATGTATTGGATAGTGTTCCCTTTGGTTCTATCTTATGGAATAGTTTGAAGAATATTGGTATTCTTCTTTGAAGGAAGGATAGGAGTTTTTGAATCTGATAGGATTTTGAATTAAACCCATCTAGTCCAGTGCTTTTTTCAGATTGGGAGATTTTTGATGACTGCTTCTATTATTCAGGGGTAATAGGGTGATCTAGATGGTTTATCTGATCATGATTTAACTTCAGTACCTGGTATCTGTCTCAAAAATTCTCTATTTCCTTGAGATTTTTCTAGTATTGTTGATTATAGGCCTTTGTAGCATGATCTGATAACTTTTTGAATTTTCTCAGTTTCTGTTGTTATGTCTCCCTTTTCATTTCTAATTTTGTTAATTTGGACCCTGTCACTGTGCGCCCTTGTTAGTCTGGCTAAGGGTTTATCTACCTTGTTGATTTTTGCAAAGAACTAGCTCCTAGTTTCCTTGATTCTGTGTATAGTCCTTTTCGTTTCTACATGGTTGATTTCAGTCTGAGTTTGACTCTTTGCTTCTGTCTACTCCTCTTGGGTTTATTTACTTCTTTTTGTTCTAGAGCTTTCAAATATGCTGCCAAGCTGCTAGTATATGTTTTTCCAGTTTCTTTTTGGAGGCACTCATATCCATGTGTTTTCCTCTTAGGACTGGTTTCATTGTGTCCTATACGTTTTGGTTAGTTGTGCCTTCATTTTAATTAAGTTCTAACAAGTCTTTAATTTCTTTCCCTATTTCTTCCTTGACCAAGTTATCATTGTGTAGAGCATTGCTCAGCTTCTATTAGCATGTGGGCTTTCTCTTGTTTTTGTTGTTATTAAAGAAATAGGATGCAAGGGATTATTTCTATCTTGTATCTGTTGAGGACTGTTTTATGACCAATTATGTGATCAAACTTGGAGAAAGTAACCTGAGGTGCTGAGAAGAAGGATTTTAGATGGAATATTCTATAGATACCTGGTAAATCCACTTGATTCATAACTACTGCTTGTTTCACTGTGTCTCTGTTTAGTTTTTGTTTCCATAATAGGTCCATTTATCAAAGTGTGGTGGTGAAGTCTCCCACTATTTTTGTGTGAGGTGCTATATTCCCTTTGAGCTTTAGTAAAGTTTCTTTTGTAAATGTGTGTGACCTTGCATTTGGAGCATAGATGTTCAGAATTGATAGTTTATATTGGTAAATTTTTCCTTGGACAAGTATAATGCATTATTCTCTGTCTTTTTTGATAACTTTTGGTTGAAAGTTGATTTTATTCAATATTGGAATGGCTACTCCAGCTTGTTTCTTTGGACCATTTGCTTGGAAATATTTTCCTGCCTTTTACTATAATGTAGTGTCTGTCTTTGTCACCGAGGAGCATTTCCTGTATGCATCAAAATGCTGTGTCTTGTTTATATACCCAGGCTCTTAGTCTGTGCCTTTTTATTGTGAAATTGAGTCCATTGATGTTAAAAGATATTCATGAAAAGTGAGTGTTTCTTTCTTTTATTTTTGTTGTTAGATGTGGAATTATGTTTGTGTGGCAATCTTCTTTTGAGTTTGTTGCAAGAAGATTACTTTTTTTGCTTTTTTTAGGGTGCAGTTTCCCTCCTTATGTTGGAGTTTCCCAACTAATATCCTTGTTAGAGCTGGATTTGTCTGAAGAAATTGGTATAAATTTGGTTTTGTCATGGAATATCTTGGTTTCTCCATCTATGTTAATTGAGATTTTTGCTGGATATAGTAAATAGGGCTGTCATTTGTGTTCTTTTAGGGTCTGCATGGCATCTTCTCAGGATCTTCTAGTTTTCATAGTCTCTGGTGAGAAGTCTCATATAATTCTGATAGATCTGCCTTTATACCCCGTTGAAGGAATCTTAGGAAGGACTGAAAGAGCTTGAAGACGCTTGAGACCCCATATGAACAACAATGCCAACCAGGGACTTCCAACAGTGCTTCCAGGGACTAAGCCACTACCCAGAGACTATACATGGACTGACCCTGGGCTCCAACCTCATAGGTAGCAATGAATAGCCTAGTAAGAGCACCAGTGGAAGGGGAATCCCTTGGTCCTGCCAAGACTGAACCCCCAGTGAACATGATTGTTGGGGGAAGGGCAGTAATGGGGGTAGGATTGGGTGAGGAACACCCATAGAGAAGGGGAGGGGAAGGGGTTAGGAGGATATTGGCTGGGAAACGGGGAAAGGGAATAACAATCGAAATGTAAATAAGAAATACCCAAGTTAATAAAGATGAAAACAAAAAACAAACAAACAAAAACAAAAGGATATACCTTCCTCTCACAACCTCATGGTACTTTCTCCAAAATTTACCATATAATCAGTCATAAAACAGGCCTCAACAGATAAAAAAAATCCTCTATCATCGTCATGAGGTGTGATTTTAAATCCAAATCTTACTTTTCCAGTGTGTTGAGGTAACCAGGAATATCTGTAGTCGGAGAACTGGATTCTGCTGATAGCAATTAGCCTTGGATTCTGTTGCTTATATTCTTGGGATTGCCTCTAGGCATCTGGTTATCTCTAGTGTTACCTGTCCTTTCTGTTTCTGACTGCAACCTGTCTCTCCTGAGATCCTCTCTGTGTCAGAGCCCCTCAGACTCCAGGTGTCTCTGTGATTCTATGATTCTGGGATCCTGAGATCCTGGTTGTATCCAATCTTCTGGTAATCAAGCTTCCTTTGTTATCCAGTGATCCTTTGATCTTGGGCATTCCAGATCACCTCTGATCCTGAGCATGTTAGAGCACCTGAGAATTGGCTTTCCTCTGGGTGTTGTGGGACTGGGTGTGGAGTCAGCATCCAAGGTCGTCTGCTCAGGGTACTCGTTCAGGCTGGATGGACTATGACTTATTTTCTAACTATGTGATTATTATTATTATTTTGATGTTTGATTTTACCTCCATTTTATATTCTAGTTACAAAGTTCTGTCAGATGAATAGCTAGTAATGAGTTTAATTCACTTTGGAAATTACCTCTTCACTGGAATTACAGTTCCTTTTGCTTTACAGAATGCTTTTAGTTTCATTATGTTCCATTTATTGATTGTTGATCTAAATTCCTGTACCACTGAGTTTAAGCATATTTCCTATTTTCTTCTCTATCAGATTCTAGGTATTTAGTCTTATTTTGAATACTTTGATCCATTTGGAGTTAAATTTTGTGCAGTGGAAGAGAATCAAGGCTAAAGTTTTATTCTTCTACATTTAGTTATTCGTATGGACCAGCACCATATGAAGATTCTGTCTTTTTTCCAGTATGTATATTTGGGCTCTTTGTCAGAAGTCAGGAAGCCACATACACGTATGAGCTAATATGTAGGTCCTTAATTCTATTTAATTTGTCAATAAGGTCAATAAGTCTGTTTTTATATCAGAACCATCCTGAGTTATTATTATACCTCTGTAGTATAATTTGAGATTTGGTATGGTGATACCTCCATCCCAAATCCATGACGATTTTTATTGTTCAGGATTATTTTGACTACTGTGAGTACTTGATAATGCCATATAAAATTTAAGTGTTTTTTTCAATTTTTGGGGAAGAACTATATCAGAATTTTGAGGGAATTTTATTTACTCTATAATTAACTTCTAGTAGTATGTAATTTTTATGTCACTAATTCTGTCAATTCACAAGATGGGAGGTCTTTCTGGTTTTGGTGTCTTCTTCAATTACCTTGGACTGTCTTACACGATATATTTAAAGACTGTGTGTGTGTGTGTGTGTGTGTGTGTGTGTGTGTGTGTGTGATGCAAATATTGTTTCCTCGATTTATTAATGTGTTTGATATTTTTGTATAGAAAAATCACTGATTTTTGTGTCTTAATTTTGTGTCTTGCTACATTATTGAATGTGTCCATCAGCCATAGATATTCATGGTAAAATCTTTATGTTCTTTTATATATAAAATCATATCATCTGCAAATAAGAATAATTACACTTCTCTTTATTCATGTTTATATTAGCTTAGTCTTCTTTATTTGTCTCATTACTCTAGCTAAGATTTTAATTAAGAACTGTATTGCACTAGTATTGGGAAAGTGGACGTTCTTGTGTTGTTCTGGATTTTAGTGGAAGTTCTCTGAGCTTTTTTAAATTTAGAATGATAATTGATTTATTGTTTGTGGTGTATTGAATTTATTGTGTAGAGATATGTCTTACGTATCTGTAGATTTTCTAGAACTTTTATTATGAAAGAATGTTGGATTTTGTTAAAGGACTTTTCTGTATGTTTTGCCAATATTCGTTCCCAGACTTATGCCTAAGAAGAAACTACACCTCCTCCAAAAGTTCCAAGTATAATCAAGGAAAAATTTCACCAAAGTTTAGTCCAAGAGAAACAAATTAGTTTACTGAGCTTCCTTACAGAACATTATGCTTCATATTGGAGTATTTTATTGGAATGCCATTAGCTTTTGCTATTTCACACCCTGTGTTAGCTCCCCAGTGGCCCGAATTTATTTGGATCCTGTTAGCTGCTTCAAGGGGCACTTCAGGCAGATGACTCTTACCACACCTTGGTGATACCACCCACTAAGCCTATGAATCCAAACATATAACTTGTGGTTTTTCTAGCACCATGTTTGACTGCATGCCATTAATGCTTCCTACCATGAATATAATGGAGTAAACCTCTGAACTGTAAGCCAGCCCCAATTGAATACTTTCTTTTTTATAAGAGATGCTGTGGTTATAGTGGTTTTTTTTAGAAATACAAATCGTCACTAAGAAAGTATCAGATCCTGACTTCCCAGGAGATTCAGAAGATGATGGCCTGCCATGTAATAAATCACAAGTGATTAACACCTTTGTTGTACTTAGTTCTCCATATTTTTCCGTGTCTGTTGCTACCACAAGGCTCAGTCCATTACTTGTTTTATCTCCCCCAGGGGGCCATCTCTAAGGTAAGGTTTGTGAGTACAGATGGTCACTGGTCACTGCTCTTGTATCATTATTACCAATACAATTCTTAGATTAGCCCACTGTCTTTTCCCTTCTCCCCATTCTAGCCACATATTATCTGTATTCACATGTATCACTGGCACTACCCATGCCTCTATGGACCTCCAGTTGGTACTATCCAGTCATGAGAATGAATTGGGGACATTCTTTCTAGCACTCACTCAGGATTGATGAGAAGGTCAACTATGGAAGGGTTGACTTGAAACAACATTGGCACATTCACCACAGTACCATCTGCATATCAGTGAGTTTGCTGACACCACTCCTCACTGCTGTAAGTATATATGCCATTTGTAGCATTTGGGCTTTGTCAAAGGGACTTTGATCCACTGCTTTGTGGGATATGCAGTTTTTATAATAATGGAAGTAGCACCACTAACAGACTCCTCCTGTTTCAGTGTCTTATATTGCTAATGTTCTAAGACTTTATGCTGTTTCTGCAACATTATGTGACAAAGAACAAACCCATTGTGGCCACCATCTGTTCAGATTGTGATTGCCAGAGACCTCAACCATTTGGAGTTTTGGGTGACTACTGGTAGGAAGGAGCAGTGATGAATGGGGCACACAGCTGTTTTAGCTTGCTCTCCAACTTTCTTGGCTTGAACAAAAACATTTTCAGCTTTTTCACGCCAATTCCTCATATTACCTATTTTTATATAAGATTATACAAGGAATGGAAAACTGATGCAAAGTGGCATAGAAAAATTCCCCATTGTCCTAGGAGTACCCAGAGTACTTTCAAATGTTTTGCATTAGCAGTCATAGACTCTTGTGATTTTTAATAGCCTTGCAAAGTATTATACTTGAGCACAATACTCATCCAAATTGTCATGTCTTCCTTGGTCGTTGTACTTTTTTTTAAATAAAGGAAACCATTTAATTGGAGCTGGCTTATAGTTTCAGAGGTTTCCTTTATTATCATCATGTCAGGAAGCATGGCAGCATACAGGCAGACATGCTACTAGAGAAGGAGCTGACAGTTTTACATCTTGATCCACAGAAAATCCTTGTAGATTTTTGTTATTGATCTTGAACCACCATCCTATGAAAAAATGATGGGGCTCTCGAAATAGCATTGTGGAAGTACTCTGAAGATCCATTGCCATCTGTTCCACATTGATGTGAACATGTCTTGGAATCCGTCAACTAGGGGGATTTTTCTAATGTGTTAATAAAACCCATGGCTACATGGAAAAACTCCATTATTGTATCAGATGCTCACATAGAAGGGGGAAGTTGGGCCCAGATGTATGGGAGGGAGGCACCTTACCTAAATCACCTTAACTAACTTACTAATCTACTTGTTTAACCTACCCTAATTCTACAAAATTCATCTGGCTTCCTTTATTGGATATTTTTTATTTACATTTCAAATGTTATCCTCTTTTTTGGTTTCCCCTTCATAAACCCACTAACCCATCTCCCATCTCCCTGCTTCTATAAATGTGCTGCCCCATCTACTTACCCACTACTTCTCACCTCCCTGCTCTGACATGCCCCTATACTGGGGCATTTAGCCTTGAAAGTACCAAGGGCCTCTCCTCCTGTTGATGTGTGACAAGGCTATCTTCTGTTACATATACAGCTGGAGCCATAAGTCCATCCCTGTGTTTTCGTTGGTTGATGGTTTATTCCCTGGGAGCTCTGGGTGTTCTGGTTGGTTGATATTATTGTTCTTCCTATGGGGTTGCAAACCCCTTCAGCTCCTTCAGTCTTCCCTCTAACTCCTCCATTGGGGACCCCATTCTCAGTTCAATGGTTGGCAGCAAACATTCACCTCTATATTTGTCATGCTTGGGCTGAGACTTTCAAGAGATAGCTATATCGGGCTCCTGTAAGCATGCACTTCTTGGCATCTGCAATAGTGTCTGGGTCTGGTGGTTGTATATGGGATAGATCCCCAGATGGGGCAGTTTCTGGATAGCATTTCCTTCAGTCTCTGCTCCACATTTTGTCTCCATATTTCCTCCTGTATTTTTGTTCCCACCTATAAAAAGGACTGAGGCATCCACACTTTGGTCTTCCTTTTTCTTGAGCTTCATGTGGTCTATGAACTGTATCTTGGGTGTGCTGAGCTTTTGGCCAAATATCCACTTATTGGTGAATGCATACCATGTGTGTTCTTTTGTGACTGGGTTACCTCAATGAGGACATGTTTTAGTTCCATCCATTTGCCTAAGGATTTCATGAAGTCATTGGTTTTAATAGCTGAGTAGTATTCCTTTGTTTAAATTTAGCACATTTTCTGTATCCATTCCTCTGTTGCAGGACATCTGTGTTGTTTCTTATTGGCTACACAGGACTGTTGAAAAGTGTCTGAGCTGGGCTGATGATCTCTACCCCTTATAGTTTATGGATTTTCTCTGTAACTCATCTGAACACTCAGCCAATAATATTTGATATTCACTGCCCATTGGTGGTGGTTCAAATTTGTGGATCCCCAATCTTGCATTCCCTTTTCCTAATTGCTTTTATCTGATATTCTTTACTGAAATTCTCCAATGGTGTCTGCAGCATGTGTCCTAGTATGGTAGAAATAATATGCAGACATTATACTCCTAGCAGAGATAATTACTAATACCTAAAATGAGTTTAGTTGGCCTCACCTATATGGTTCTTTTCCAATACCTGTCCACCTCCACTCATTGCACATCATAAATTTGGGTGTCATCATGAATAAATATAAATTTTGCTCCAGTACACACCAGGACCAAAGTGTTCTGCACATTAGTGAGGCAACAATAATTCTATAGTTTGACACAAAGCATCTGGCCACTATATATGACACTTAAGTATAGACAATCTTCATCGTTCCAGCAGGGCAGATGGGAAGGTTTCTACCCCAAGCGGCCTTCAATAGCAGCAGAGGGAGCAGTAGGAATCACCTGTACCTCCTGGTTACCAGTGCCTCTTACTGTGATTGTAAATCACTGATCTGGCCTGAAGGTGTTCTACGGGCTCCCCAATATGACTTTGAGTATCATATTAATATTGATTCTTAGATATTTATATTCAGTGCTAGTCCAGTCACATCCATATTCTGGATACAAATAGAGAAATCCTTTTGCCTGACCACCTCGCCTCCCACTTGATTCTTCTTGCTTTGTTACTTTGTCTAGTTAACATGCAGATCTAAATCCTTTAAAATGCCCAACACCTCTCCCACTTCATACAGGCAATGCTCTACCATAAGGCTCAACAGTGCCTCCAATGCTTCATATCAACCAGCCTCATGGTTCTTGCTGAGCCAGTTTCATTCTTAGTTCTCTTCTAAACACAGTCCAATGTGGGCCTACATAATGGATATAAAACATACTTCCTCATTCTGTGATATATTAATAGATTCTGTCCTTCTATTGTTCTCCAAGTTCTAATATTTATAGGAACTATAACAGGAGATAATCAGGTGAACTTAATGACTCCCAGTGATCCAAACCTTCAGGGAATGAGTTTCAATATATTGCATTAGATTGTGAAGTCTTTGTTGTTCTTGCCTTTATATATAGCATTATCTTTCTCTTTGCAGTTTTAAACATTCTTTCTCTGTTCTGTATGTTTAGTGTTTGGACTGTTATACAATATGGGGGAGTTTATTACATTTTCTTGTCTATTTGGTGCTCTGTATGTCTCTTGAGAAATTTTCTTCTATGATGTTGTTAAAAATATTTTCTCTGCCTTTGAACTGGTTGTTTTTGTGTCAAGTTGATTCAAGATTTAGTCACTGTTCTATTACTTTGAATAGATACCATGACCAAAACAACTCTTATAAAAGAAAACATTTAATTGGATGTTTGCTTACAGTTTCAAAAAGTTAGTCTATATTGTCATGGCAGGGAGCACAGTGGCAGGCATCCTGGCATGGTGCTTGAGAAGAAGCTGAAAGCATTACAACTGGGTCCACAGGCAGCATCCAGAGAGAGAGAGAGAGAGAGAGAGAGAGAGAGAGAGAGAGAGAGAGACAGAGAGACAGAGAGACAGAGAGACAGAGAGACAGAGAGAGACAGAGAGAGACAGAGAGAGACAGAGAGAGACAGAGACAGAGAGACAGAGAGACAGAGAAACAGAGAGAGACAGAGACAGAGAGGAACGGAGATACCTCCACTAACAAGGACACACCTACTCCAACAAAGCCATACCCCCTAATCCTTCCAAACAGTTCATCAACTGCAGAATAAGAATGTAAGTATAAAAGTCTATGGAGAGACATTCTCATTCAAACTACCTCACTAGAGTTGTCTGGGTAGGATGAATTTCAATTTGGAAAATACTGAGTCAGGTTAGTCTGTACGCAAGCCTATGAGACATTTTCTTGATTAAGATGCATACATAAGGGCCAGAAGCACGTAGTGGGCAATGCCACCCCTCAGAATGTGGTCCTCGGTTGTAAAAGAGATCATTCTGAGTTAGTCATGTCTGAGCAATCAGTAAGAAGTATACTTCCACGGCCTCTGATTTAATGCTTACCTTCAGGTTCCTGGCTGGAGCTTCTGTCTTGGCTTTTAATAATGATGGATTATAACTTGTTAACCAAATAAAACATTCTTCTCCATTTTGGATATGTTAAAGGTTTTGTCACAACATTAGACAGCAAACTAAAACCGAAATTGGTACCAGGGTCATGAGGCATTGTTGGAACATATCTGACTATGATGTTTAGTGAAGGATTTTTGAACTTTGATCTGGAAATACCGTTGAGTAGTCAGAGCATATTAATCAGTTGCGAGTCCTCAGGAGACACTGCTGAGAGGGTTATAGACAATGCAGGACTTGTGAACTTTCAGAAAGAAGTTTGAGAGTCCCTCAAAAACTCTATTAGGAAGTTTCATATGATGTATTTTATTAAGAACTTCACTTTTTGAACAGACTGTTGGGGGAGGCGGCAATGGGGGAGGGGGGAGGAAACACCCATAAGGAAGGGAGGGGGAAGGGGATTTGCCCAGAAACCGGGAAAGGGAATAACTCTCGAAATGTATATAAGAAATATTCAAGTTAATAAAAAAAAAGAAAGAAAAAAAATAAAAAAGACACACACACACAAAAAAAAAAAAAGAACTTCTTTTTCTTGTTTGCTGGATCTGAATAGGAATAATCAACAATGATTGACAAGAGAACAGTATCATGAAAGTGAAATCTATGGTTTAACAAAACGATAAATTCTGGTCAGATGGGGCTCAGAAATTGACATATATTAATAAAAGAGTGACAGTAATAAAATTACATCTTCCAGAAGTATTTGCTTGGAGTCACTATAAAGAAGCACTGGGCTAGAATGGGCTAAGGTTGTATCAAATCCTAGCTTCAAGTATCAATAATGTGTAAGAGTCTTCCAGGTAGCCCTGGAATGGAAGGGCTGATGGGGTTATGGGGAGAAGCTTTGTCTTGAAACTCTGAAGAAGGTGAGAGAGGCCCATGATGAAGGTCTAGCAGGTTACAGTCTAAGGCTTGACAGCATGTGGCAGGGTTAGAGTCCCTAAAGAAAACATAAGACCATTGGTTAAAATGCAGCCTTCTGAAACTTTAGCATATTAAATATACCAGGACTGTGAGATGATCAGCCCTGCAAACAGCTGTGGAATGTAACTGGCTTGAGCCTACAAGACAAGCTGCATGTCCTGTGGATGGCAAAAGTAGAAAGGAGGAGCTGCCCAGGCTTTTTTAAGCTCAGAGGATTGTGCCTGCATACCATACAGCTAACACTGAACTTTTTACACTGGTGACATTCCACTTATCTTGTTACAATTGTAGCTATGACCTGGTTCTTTTCTCCTAAATAAGAACTATGTATCTTATTTGTGGTTTTTTAAAAAAGATCTCAAAGTTAAGAGACTGTTTTTTAATACGTTATTTGGATATTTTAAAAAGACTGAACTTTAGTGACTATAGGGGCTTTTACAAATTATGACCTGTATTATGATATGAACATGGAAGGAACAGTTATGGTTTAATAGTAATGTGTTTTTATGTCAAGGTGACAAGGGGTCAGTTGTGCTGGTTAAGTTTTTGCAGTTTCACACTAAAGGCAAGCCTGGGAAGCTGATTTATGATTGATGCCTGGTCCTCTTTGGATCTTGCTACCCCTGGGAAAGTAGTCTTGGGTTATATATATGAAACGTGACTGGTAGAGTTATGAGAGACAAAGCAAATAAACATCATTCCTCCAGTCTTTCCTTCAGTTTGTGCTCCAGCCTTGACTTTCTTGGATGATGGACTATACCCATTAATCAAATAAACCTTTCCTCACCTTTGGTGTTTTTAGTCAGTATTTTATCAGAACAGTAAAAAAGCAAACTAAGACAACCTTTGACTGTGCCTTTTTTCCTTCTTCTATACTTATTACTTGTTAGTTTAATTTTCTTTTTAAATTTCATTCCAGATATCCTACATTTTCTTTTCTTATAGGTTTTCTTCCTTCTTTCCTTCCATACTTCCTTTGACTTTTGATATTTTTCTTAATTGACTGATCCAATTACCCTACTATGTCTTCATGAATTGATATTCTCTCTTCTTTATCCATTCCATTGGTGAAGCTTTCCTCTGAATTTTTTATTTGCATTGTTGATTTTTTTCTTTTGAGTTTAATTTTATTTTGACTTGTCTTCAGATGTTCTCTCTATTAAATTCTACTTTCACATCTTAAATAGTTTTCATTATTTCACTCATCTGTTTGTGTTGCTGCTGCCTTCATTCTGGTATTTATTCATACCCTCTTTAAATTCTTTGATCATTTATTGTTATTTGAAATAATTGCTTTGTACACAAGCAATTCTTAGAGAACATTAAAAAGAAGTACTAATTTCTATCACAGCTTTATTGTCTAGATTATTCAGGATTGTGGTTTTGCTATGTGACCTAGGAGTGAGGTTATTGGTAATGTTTCTTGGTATGAAAAACTTGTCTCTCATTGTTAACTGGATGTTTGCTTCTTATTTTTCTGTTGCCTTAACTTTTCATCTGTATAAGGCTTAGTGTTTAGCCTTAGGGAAATTCAGTATCATATGGAATGAGCTATTCCTAGTTCCTATTCCTAGTTCAATATTCCTAGCTCAGTTTCAGCTTAGTGAAGTTTCTAAGGCCATGAACAGACCTTCAGTAAAATTAGACATTTCTCACAATCTTCAAGAATCTGGGAGATGTGTTCAGGACTTCTCTTTAACTTGTGGTAGCTGATGGAGGTTTTGATGCAAGTCTAAGATCTCTACATGAAGAAAGGAGGGAACTAAAAGGCACAAAGATGGGTGGAACTAGAGGCACAAGCTTAGGGTCACAATCTGGGAGACATGGGCTTGTATTACAGAGATGAATATAGCTGGCAGCATGATTCCAGTGTTACTGACTAGATATAAGGCCAATGCTATGTTTCTGGAATAAATCAAATTGGTGTGTGTCTGGGCTCCATATAGGAAGATCTAAATCTGGAGACTCCATAAGGCAAGTTAAGAATGGTTCTCCACCAGGTCAATGGTTTGGGTATGAATCTAAGACTGCTGCCTGGATGGAGACTGTCTTCATGTTCAGAGTTTAGTAATGTTGGGGGTACTAGCCTAGAAATCAGAACAAAGACAAATCAAGGAATGTATGGACTTTGTGAGAATTGGAGTTGGTGCCACAATTCTGGAATATTTATCCAGAGAGGGAGGGGTCCAGAAAGGTTGGAGAAAGGCAGGAATAAAATACAATATTCTCAGGAAGATAGTGTAGATGGGTAGCTTTGGGAGAGAGTATATTTAGGACCGCTCTGTACAAAGAGATGATCTTTGGGTCTCAGGTATTAATGATGTTGGTGGGAGGAGAATAGGAACCTATCTAAAGAAAGGGCATCAAGGAATTTCATGGAATTAGCTGGAGTTGGCAGCAAAAATCTTGGTTCCTTGCCTTAAAAAAGGTAGAGAGAAAGGAAAGCAGTGAAATAGATCACATAGATAGATTTTTTTTTCTTAATCTTAAACTTGAGAGGTTTTCTGTTGATACACAGGCCCATAATTCAGGGCCCAAAGCCTGCCTCTAACCTCCCTTGTCTCAGGCAATAAGTATAACTTGCCTATCTATTTTGCCTAAAAACAACATTTTTCAAACTGTCTCAATAAGAAAGACGTGTGATCACACTGCAGTGACTGTCTCTTTTTCTCCATGGGGAGTTCCTTCAGACAGCTCTTGCCTGGAAGTTTTGTCTGCAGCACTTTTCTATCCTTTCATTATGTTCATATTTATTACAAGGGCATAAGCAGTGTCTGAGAGTCTATCTGCTCAGCACAGCAATAAGAATTTTTACATTCAGGACAGAATATTTAGGGAGATTTTTAGACAAAATTCTCTGTTAGCAAAAATGTCTTTCTATGTGTGTGTTTATATTATTACATATATCATTATTCCTTGCACATATATAATGTATATATTATTATTCATACTATATAATATTTAATTCTCATAATTGAGCCAAACATTGTGGTTGCTTCATTTTATTCTCAGAACAGTTTTGTCAAGGAGGCACTGTTTCACCTCCATTTTACCTATGATGAAGCTCAGGGCTGGAGGAGTTATGCCATTTATTAAAAGTTGGAAAGCTAGTTGATAGTGAAGCCAAGATCGTACCACAGAATCTCCACTTGAAACAATTACATCCTGCAAAATACAAATCAACCTATTACATAAGGATGATTTTTTTGATAATATGAAAACCCCAGAAAGTGTAGTTTATACTTAATAGGAAGAGCCTTTGAAAATACTGAAATACTTTAAAAGAAAATCTTGGAATAAATTTCTGTAGAGGTAAGAAAATTCTATAGAACTTTTCTATAGAAAGGCAGAGAAACCACCTTTATACCTTTAAGTGTTTTTGTTACATTAGTTTGTATAACCCAAACAAGAACACAGTAAGCTGGGATGTCTTGAGTCCCATGAACACCTCCCTGTCTGCTTTCCATTCACCAAACCCTTCTATGTACCCCACTTATTATCTTAAAATTCAAGGCCTCTTTTTTCTTTAATTGTTGTTCTTTTGTTGTTGTTGTCTATATTCCTATATGTATAAATACAACCTACTGAGTTTGAATTATGTGTGTGTGTGTGTGTGTGTGTGTGTGTGTATATATATATATATATATATATATTATTCAAGGTGACATACTTTTGCTTGGGAAGTAGTGTTTCTTCTGCTTTCAACATTCTTATTAGCCTACAGTTCTTTGTTTAGGGTTTAGGCCTCCTGAACTTTCTCCCTTCCATATTAACCTGGTGTGGTATTGACTTTCTTTAGATCATGTTTAGGCAGTCATATTGTTGATGCTCAATGGGTATAGCTTTTCTTCCATTTCTAGAAGACACAATCTCACAGCAAACGTCTTGATCCTTTGGCTCTTACAATATTTTCATTCTTTCTACCTCAATGGTCTCTGAGGATTAGATGCAAAATGTATGCTATAGATATAGCAGTTGGAACTGAAATTTAAGACTCTTATTCGCAGACAAACGTAGTTCTTATCCTTCATCAAAGAAGCTTCCCTTTCCATAAGAGACCACGAAAAACCCACAAATGGTTAAAATTCAGAGAACAACTAATTTCAGGATATCTACTTGATACATTTGCAATAGAAACCATGTGTCTAAGGCTTTGGGAACACTGAAGAAGAGGGGACCAAAGATTGTAAGATCAGAAGACCAGGAAGCCTACTGTGAGATGGTGTCTCTTAGAAGTGACAGAGAAATTTTATTCATGAGAGTATGGCTACCAAAACAATACCTGAGTAATGAAGATACTGATAGACATGCTAGTGTGTGTGTGTGTGTGTGTGTGTGTGTGTGTGTGTGTGTGTGTGAAGTCTCAATTTGTTTTATCCCTAAATATAGAATTATAGGCAAATAAGGAATCTGAACTAGGGAAAATGAATTCTCTAATTGGTTATGCAATTTCAAGTGTTCAATCCTGAAATCATTTACATAAAAGCAACACTAAAGGGCATCATCAACAGGTTATATTTATATGTTTATACCCTTATAAACATACACATAGATAGATAGATAGATAGATAGATAGATAGATAGGTAGAAGATAGATAGATAGATAAGAAGAGGCAATCAATTTTTTGAGGGAACAGAAGGAACTGAATGGAAGGGGAAAATATATAACCATATTTTAACAAAAATAAACACTTCAAAAATTATCTTAAAGACAACTTCCTTAAAAGAACTTTTCTATATACTGCTATATTATTGTACCCATTGAACTACATGTTTACTTCCTTTTAAGAGGTTAAACACATTTATGTAGTTGTATCCCACACTTTGTACATTAATTGTTTAAAGTACTATTTAACACATTTATATAATATAATTTTCAATTCAAGAGCTACAATCTTATTGGTAAGCTTCTTTCCAACTCTGTTACTATAGTTTGACATGAAGTATGAGCTCCATCAATGATTGACAATAAACCATAAGTACAACACAGTTTCAATAACTAATGTTATTGTACCATCATTGAAACCACTTTATTATTATAGAGACTACTCATTTTGGTATTCAGGGATTAAAGCTGAATCAAGGTAGCCAGGTAATGAGTAACACAAGTTAGACTTAATCCCAGAAATTATTACTCTAAACACAGTGATCTTTTAGACAAAATATACTTTCAGACATTTGTCTTATCTTCTTGTTTTTATTATTACTAGTGATAGCATTTATTAAACATTTTTCTATGGCATTGAGCTAAACCCATAGAACTTATTATGTACTTTAAGCACATTAGTTGTTGTGAACCGTTCACTACTTTTTATGATACCTATTTGCAGATGAGAAAACTGAGATATGGAAAGATAGAGAAATCTGCCCCAAATTATAGAATTTGAATACAATATAACATTATAGCAAGAAATTTGAGCTTTAAATTATAGTTGAGTATTTCCAGAGAAGTTGACTTCCTTAGGTTTTCTCCTAGACAAATGAGGTTTTGAAGCCAGATTCTGGTGCCACTAAATATCTGAGGGCTTTTCAATTTCAGCATGCAATATAGATTATTCCATGTTTTAAACAAAAAGAAGTCTAATACTTCTGCTTTGACTCATACCTGGAACATGTGACTCATTATGGAGTGTTTGTGAGTATACACACATATAATATATACACATATATAATGAGGAAGTTGATTTTATAGTTGTGCATGTATGCATGCACTCGTTGTTACAAGAAAGAATAAATGTATTCATTAATTTGTATTTATCTGCTGTAATAATTTGAAGTTCCTCATCTTTGGTTTGAAAAGGATGAGTTATATCTCGCATATATAAAGTGATGAACATACCATAACTATCCCTGAAATCTAAGAATAATACATAATCACAGCAAATAAGGAAAAAAGAAAGTAATTCACAGGTCACCTTAAAAACTTTTGTAATACTTCTAGAGCTCTTCGTCACAAACTGGCAGGTTACCGTGCCTTATTGAGAGATGGGGAATGGTTTGAAACATGTGAGACATTGACTATAACAGCCTTGCGCTTACTAGCAAGGCAAGAGAGTCAATGTGTGCTTCCTCTGAAAGCACTGACTATTCTCCCAAAGTGTACCGTTTATTGATGGGAAAGTGAGCTTAACAAAGTTTAGAGTAGAACAAAGATATTTGATACTAAGTACAGCATTCCTACACCATAATCTTATCTATTTGCATTTACTAATGATATATGTCTTTGAGCAAAAAGAGAAAGGAGAGTTTAATATATGGCAAGGTCCCTAGTACTGCTGGGACTGAGCACAGAGAGGTAGACAGATAGAACTAGAAGTACAGAGAAGCTACAGATTTCAGCCAGATATTCTCATTACCTGCAAGATTTTAAAATACCCTGCTACATTTTTCAGTCTTGGATTTTGATTATGTGAAATGATAAGAATAAAAATTACCTAACATCAGAGAGTTTAAGGTGTTTAAACCTTAGGAATGTTGGTAATGAATGGGGTTACACAGAAATTTTCTCTGTGCAGCTTTTTCCCCAACATATGGCAGTCTCTGAAGGTGTTTAATTTCCCCTTTAAGTGATTTTCACTTTGTGATCAAAATAACCCAATGAATATCTACTACATATAGAATGCCATGGGACCTGTCACTGGCCTTCATAAGAAAGAAGACATTTGAGTAAATAATCAATGGTCAACAAGAAAAAAGCAAATGAATGATGGCCACAGCTATAGGAATTAAGCTCACTGTTAATAGTCTGTTCTACTTTGCGTATTCTCTACTTTGACCACTGTTTAATCCTCCCTTTTAATATTTATTTTCTTCAGTGTACTCTCCCTTACTCTTTGTAAATGTAATCAGAAGATATATCAACTTCAAAAAGTTCTTGGACTTCCAAAAAGTCCATTTTCTGTTGCTACTGTTTTTCCTTTCTTCCTAGTCTTCATCGCCAAGGTCTCATGATCTTTTGGCCTTGTATCCTCATATACACCACTCACCTGCATAATCTCTCCTATTCCCAAAACAATCATTTCTATCTCTGCCTCCATAGTTCAACTCTTCTCTATTGTAGCAAACATCCCCACCCCTCATGTCCTAAGTACAATTATGCTGCAGCAAAACAATATAGTTTGGTTCTGAAACATTGAGGCTTAAGGTGATTCTTTGTTCTTCCTTCTCAGTTTGAACCTTGAAGGCAGAATCAGTTCTTCTTCCCTTCCTGTTTGGATGCTTTTCATGTCTGTTTGTTTTTCCTTTTGCCTCAAAAAATTTAGAACAGTGCAGTCAAAGTATTATCCTTTGGTTTCTAACATATTGACACTTCTGAAATGGTATAATATTCTGAAGTTTAGGACAGGAGTTTTACAATTTTACTTTCCTAATACAATCTTTGCCAGAAGTAAAATTCAACAGTCATTCACAGTATTTAAAAAAAATAAGCTCAAAGTGAGCTCTTCTGGTGAAGTGAGAGGACTATTCCTTCTAGATAATTCCCAGGATGCCTTTATAGAAAACTTCAGGATTGCATGTGACGTAGTTTTATAATAATTGGCTCAAAGCACAAATATTCTAGACTATGCTAAGATTAAAACATATTAGGTGACTTCTGGCTGTTGAAAGTCACGATTAAGCAATACAGCAGATGTAAGGTACACTGGGGAGCTATGGTTAGGCTCATGTTAGGAAATAGGTATTACAAAGTCACTCACAGAAGAAGAAAGGGAACGATTCCAAGACCACATGTGCCTAGTAAAGGGTCTCTGCTACTGAGGAATGCCCAAGGCTCCAGGACCAGCTTTCAGCACCTATTACATCTTGACTAGAGTTTCCCTCAACCTCCTCCTACCCAGTCTCTCTCCCCACCTTGTGTCTCTTGCAGATGCACCTTTCCTCTTCCTCCCCTCAGAAAAGTGTATGCCTCCCAGGGACATCAACTGAACAGGGCATAACAAGCTACACTAATACCAATAGTCATTATCTTGTGATCTGTCTTTCATTTAGTTTGCTTAGATTAACTCATTTACTTTATACAGTAATTCTGTGCTATGAGTACTATTAACTGATTGATCTTAAGACAGAATCATACTATATAGCCTAGATTATTTCAATGTACAGGATTTTCTGTTTTTTTTCCTTTTCAATGAGGTGTTCTGTCTATTCCAATTTTACATGATTATGCACAAGATTAGGCACAGAGAGTTTGAAGAACTTCCCCAAGTTCAAATAGCCAAATATATTATGAATCAATAGCTGGAGCAATGATCTATTCATTATATATTAAAGCCAGCTTCTTGCAAATGAAGACACTACTAAAGCCTTGATATAAAAGTAATTTGTCAATATTAGTGAGGTACTTTTTTTATTTACTAAGAAACAGAGCTTTGGCTCTTAATTGCATTACAGGGTTTGAAACATCAGGGTGGCCACAAAGTAGACATTACAAATATCTTGGAGGCCAGGGGTATGGACTGACTTTGTTTTGAGCTACCTCTAGAATCCAAGGAAGGAAAACGTATCCTTTCTCTGTGTCTCTAATTTTCTAAATATAACATAATTGTATACCTTTTCCATCCTCAGTCAGAATACTACTTTTCATGATTTGAATAGCTTATCTACAGATTTTATATTCTATTCTACAACAGATGTTTTATTACAGTATAATTATTTCAGAAAGTCTAGAAAAAAACGTGGGCCCATCTCTCTGATGCTGGCTGGACTAAACATAGCAGCAGTTGGGGTAAGGGAGCCAGGCAACATGAAAGAAAATCAGTCTCTGTACGTGCATAGTCATATAACTTATCCTTAAGATGAAATTTCGGTCTCATGATTTAGCTAGTATTAAACATGCATGTTCTTCAGTTTGTAACCATGAAAATTACTGGATGCATTAGACAAGGCTATGAGTTAACTTTTCTGTCTTTCCTGAAGATGATGACAGGTAAAGACTTTACAAAATGGTCAAAGGGGTCATGTATCTCTCTAACTGAGAATTTCCTACACTAAGTGATTTTGATAGCTATTCTCAGCAACTTTACAAGTTTACACGTCCTGAAACATATGGGTAGTATCTTGCAGCCTGTTCTTTAAGAAGGTCATTTGTGTAACTAGGCCCAGTCAGAGTAGGAGTCAGAGCAAAGATCAAAGCTATTAGAATTATCAACCATCTGTTCACCCTCACTTTCCTGTGAAACCAGTAGCTGTGTCTACAGAAAAGAATAAACTGTTTCTCTGAAAGGGAGGCAGGTAAAGATTTCTATGAAAAGTATCTCTTGAGTACTCCTGACTTCAAGGGAACGTAAGATATTCTTGACTTAAAGGGAAAGTGAGATGTCCCTCTAAAACAATAACTAATAACATAAAAGTTGTTTACCTGACCAGGACCACAAACATACATTTCTTCACTTTCATCACATTCTGGCTAAAAATAATTTCTTTTTGCTCTTCTTCCATTTACACTACAAGATTAATTGCTACCTATTTTCATGAAGTACTTCCAATCTTTCACCCTAGATACCAGGTTCATCTATACCCCAAACTAGTCCCATCTGTATCTTTTCCCTTATATTTGCTTTTATTACACTAGTTTTATTTATTTAAGACTTAACTCCTGGTACAGCTATGAAATTTTAGTGACATTATTTTTATAAAAATTTCCCTAAATTCAAGCTGAGTAAGAATTCTGAAGCACCCCATGTATCTGTGTATCTAGTACATATGACTATATCACCACAGAGTATGAATTCTTCAGAGCAGGGACTGGAAGTCCTCAAAAAGCCCATAATGTGACTTATCCAAGGCTTTCCTCAAGCAAATCTGTGACTTAAGATTGTATTCAGAATTTTTGGGGAATCCAGTATGTTAATAGTGAAATCATGTTCACCATCGAAGTTCTTAGTCTCATTAATAAAAAAAAATGTGAGTAGCCTCAAAGAGAAAATCAAGAACAATTTTATTAGAGTTTGAAAGAACAAACTAAGAGCAGCTAGCTATAAATCTTGGCCAATGCCCAGAGAAGATGAATGGAGAAGAGAAAGAAAATAAGCCATGTCATCTGATCTAAGTGATCAAGAAGATAAGCCAGATGTCAGAGAAATAGCTACAGGATGGTGAGGGAAACTTTTAGAGAAAGAATGAAGTTCAAAATATTAGACAAAGGACATTGGAGAGAGGCAGAGGAGAGAGAGAGAGAGAGAGAGAGAGAGAGAGAGAGAGAGAGAGAGAGAGAGAGATGCTTTCAGAGAAAATATGAAGACCAGAAATAAGCTTTGGAGTCTCTTCCGTGACTGCAAATAAAGTTATTTTGGGGAAGGAATGTACAGTATCTCATTAAATGAAAAATGCTTCTTCCTAGCTCTATTGTGATTTACTATAAATTCCCATTTTTGAGAGGTAGTCCCTTGGCTAGGTAACTGACAAATTCTACTGGATTAACCCTTAAGAGAGAAGATGATGACATTTGTCTGCTCAGAGGTAGATTCCATGCTCTACTATATAAAATTTAAGTCTTTACCACAAATCAATTAAAATTTACTTTATTAGGAATTAGTGAAAATTCATTAGGTATTAGTGAAAATGTATTAGGTATTAGTAAAAATAAACATATGTGTAATATATACCTGTAATCAGAGCACTAGGGAAACTAAGGTAAAATGATCATGAATTAAAATTCAATTCACTGGGACTCAGAGCAAAACTGTCAAAAAATCATCTTTACTATTTCCAAATAATCTAGGGAAGAAAAATTTCCAGCAGAGTGCTCTTATAATCCATATATTTCCAGAACACCAAGGGAGAAGACAATCCAGTACAAAGCCATTGATGTAAAAGCAGTTCCCCTCTGTTGTAATAATCTTAATGGGCTCAGTCACTTCAACTCAATAACACAAGTGTCTTTTCTAGTTTTGCATCATAGCACTAACTAATAAAAAAGAAAAAGAGGACAGAAGGACAAACTGACTGAGCATATTTTCTAAACTCTTTAAAAGTCTTTACTTATTTGTGAAAAAAAGAGAAGTCAGGGCAAATTTAAGGAATACATAAACAAGTGTGGGATCTTAGAATCATACTCTGGCTCCTAAAATATTGTCACAGCCCCCTCACCCAGTAGGCATGAAATCTGAGGTATAGATATAGATAAGAGAAGCCTTTGCCTGAAATCATTAGTAGTGTACTATGGGCTAGAAGTTTGGTGGTGCTGTTACTACGGAAACCGAGGTCTCTTTGTCAAGTTTTTAGTCTCACCACCTTAAAGAATTTAGTAACTAATTCAAGAGGAAGACTGAGGATAAACCTAGTAGCTTGAAAGAGCAAAACAACAGGGTATACAAACTCCATGCTAGAGGAAAGAGGAAATGGTGAAGAGAGAGAAACAAAGCCAAGGTGTTTACTCTGGAGACAATTAGTCATATGCCAAAAGCATGGGGAAGCATCAGAGAAAAGGTAGAGTCAATGCTAGGAAAAGCAAACTTAGCCTTTGGTCAGTAACCAAAGGGGATAAAGAAAAGTAAAAGTTTATCTTTTCTAAGGCAAATGACATGGCAGATGCACCGTAATGTTCCCTGATATAAGTGGGATATAGGCTTAAGCACTAACAAGAGGTTTCTGAGAAGGAAAACTACATTATGTCATTAAGGGATAACTCCTCTCATGTCCTTTTATATAACTTAGAATGACAAGTTTCTACATAGGGGTAGGAATAGAATATAGAACAAAGCCCAGATAACTTAAAATTGCCATATTGTAATTGAATTTCCTAGAAAGGGGCCATCTGATGTTTACATTTCTTCAGTTTCCAGGGTAAACAGGAGGTACAGATCCAAAGTTTCAATACCTTAAGGCAACTGTAACATAGTACAAGGTTAAGCCTAAGTTATACCAGTAACAATAACAGACTAGGCATCAATTTTCTCATTTCTAAAATGAAAAAGAATCATAGCTCTGTGTAGAAACGCTTATGCTGATCTGCACAGGCAAAACATGTGAGGGTTCTTTCAGCTGTTTATTTCTTGTGACTGGAAAAATTGGAGAGATAGTATTATAGTACTGGAAGTGTGACACAAGATTGACAGTCAAATGAGTATTCCAGATCTAAAGTAGAGTTAGATAAGGTAAACACTTCAAGGGAGAAAGGTAAGAGTCTATAAGACTGGTTGTTTTGGAATATTGGCCTAGCTCAACATTAAATAAAACCTGCTTATTTTATTTAACAAATATTTGCACAGTATTTGCTTTATGACAAGAATTTCTCTATACAAATAATAACTAAGCTAATCCCAACAACCTTATAAGTTTGAGTATGGAATTATAGTTCATTTTACAGATGAAGAAAGGATAATGCAGAGAGGTAATATAACTTACTTATGTCTACTTGGTTGGTGAATGACAGTGAATAAATTTAAACCCTAAACATATGCCTTGATAGTCCATGGTATTATCTGCCAAACATTACTTAATTTGCTAAAATAGATTGTGTACAAGTTGACTTCATGGAAAAGCCTAGATTCTAGTCTAAGTTTTATGATTAAAATGATTTTTAATTAGGTTAATCATTCTTCATGAATCTTCATATGTGTACATGGAGTTTCCATTTTCCATTAAAAGCTCTGATCCTCTAAATTCCTTCCACATTCTATAGACAATTTATCAAGTTACAGCTTTGCTATTCTTTACTTTTCACTTCTTTCAGCTCAACCTCATATAGGTTGAGGACAAAATCCTTTTTTCTCCAAGAAGATTCTACTACAAAAGGAGAGAGGGAGGAAGGAAGGAAGGAAGGAAGGGGGGAGGAGAGAGAGAGAGAGAGAGAGAGAGAGAGAGAGAGAGAGAGAGAGAGAATATCCAGGAAAGTTTACTTTTCTGTTGTTCATTTAAATTTAATAAGACAATTATTGACTTATTTAAATATTATTGGGTTATTAAAAGCATTAACAATGTCTTTCATTTCATCGTGTTTGTTTAATGTCTATTTGGGAACAGAATGTGATTAAAGAGACATTATCTAGCAAATGCATTTTCTTACTGCTACAAATGTAAAGTTAATTTTCAGAGGAAGCTCAAGGGATGGGTTACATATACAACCTAGAGCACATTGTTTAATCTTGAAACTGAGTATTCAAGGGGTCAGGAGGTAGTTTTCCCAACTCCTTGAACATAAGTATTGCCTTTTAATAAAAGGGCAGTGCTGTCGACCCAAAGCAGACACTTATAAATATAAGTTGCTACCTTTCCACTGATAAGAAAATGCAACATAGACAGAAGGGAGTTGCCATGAGTCACTTTGAGTGGCTAATTGTGGAACATAACTATTATATGGAAAATCTTATGAGTAGAAGCATTAGATCTAGTTTATTTGCCACAGTTTCCTCAATAATTGGGCTTAATGCAAGGCCCAGTGATAGCAGTTAAAATGTACTGCAGATTGAATCAGTGGAATAATTCATGTCTACTAACTTCTAAATAAGAGAATTTTCAACAATGACTATAAGAAACTTTACAAATTAGCTTGGTAAGGATGGTCCTTTTCCTGGAAAAATATAAGGCTTTAAATAACACATTTTTCCTGTGACATAAAGATATAAACACATTCTCTGTATCATAATCCTTACCACACAATGGCTACTTTATAATGCTGGGGTTCCTGATGTCTCCCTAAGTATCCTTCTATGCAAATTGGTGGGTGATTAATAGAGGCAGGATATGTAACATCTACATGTGTGTGTGTGTGTATGTATGTATGTGTGTGTATGTGTGTGTGTGGATGTGGATGTGGATGTGTATGTGTGTGTGTGTGTGTGTATGTGTCTGTGTGTGTGTGTGTCTGGGTGTCTGTGTTTATAGAGGAGAGAGAGAGAGAGAGAGAGAGAGAGAGAGAGAGAGAGAGGGAGAGAGAGAGAGAGAGAAAGAGGCATTGAGCAAAGTTGCTAGAAGGAACTGATTTGTTTTCCTTTCATCTGTTTTTGTGGGCCTCAGAAATTGATGAAATTTTATTATTATACATTGTTCTAATCAGCGAGGATCACTCTCATTCACAGAGAAGATATAAAGTGTGAGAAATTCAGACATATCTTTTAATAAAGAGGTTACTTAGTCTAACCTTTTTCCAAGTTGTCATTGATTAGATCCAAGTTATGTTTAAGCACAATGTTGAATGATATTATTTAGTCTTCACTACAATTACTTTTAGTTGAGAAAAGTGAAACATAGAGAGTAGTAACAAATTTGTCTAACATATTACACTGTTTCAACAACAAGGCAAGTGTCTAATATTTTGGGCTGTATTAGTGAGGAAACATTTATTCATCATCCTGATAGTCATGGCATGGGAAAAAACACTGTTTCTATTTTGCAGATATGGTAAATATGATTCAGGTGAAGCCTATATTTGCTCTTCTTCAATAGAATGCACACGTGCACATGTATACAGAGAAGTCTGACTGGGAAAGACCCTGTATCAAAAGAGTACAATAGAAAGTAAGATTGGTGAGGACTTTAGGTGCTTTATATTTGCCAGCCTCTCAAAACCTCTGTTAATGCTCATAGGCTGTATATAAATTCAATACATTCATCCATAGTCAAACTCTTACATTTGCTCCTGTCCTTTATATGGGGAATCTGGAAACAAGACTGTAAAAAACAACAAAACAATAGGTAGGACTGAAAGTTTAACTAATAATATCCTCCCCTCTTTTATCACACACACACACACACACACACAAACACACACATACACACAAACACACACACACACACACACACACACACACACACACACACACACACACACACACAAACACACACAAACACACACACAGCAGAGTTCAGGAAATTATGGGCATGAAAATGTGAGTAAGCAGATAATCTTTCAAATTGTGACAAAGGCCACCAGTGCTGACTTATTCCAATTACAGAGACTGAACTTAAAAGATAAGTGTTCATGTGTCTCACCTACATTTCCTATGATTTATTCTTCTTCCCACCAGGAAGTCCAATCCCTAGAATTTACCATGTAAATAATTGGCCAGACCTCAGCTGGGAAGATCAGGTCAATATCTGATCATCAACCTTTAATGACAACATAATAATTTGATATTTAACACAAAATAAACTTAAAACCAAGAAATTGAACACAAGAAGGTGATCAGATTGAAAAATCATGTTCTAAGACTCAGGACAAATGACTGAAATAAATGATGGTGTTTAAGTGGGATTATGGAGACGCAAGAGGATATCTAGAGGGTGTCTGGAGGGTTGCCTACGGGGCAAAGAAAATATTGAATATTTAGTGAGTCCCAGAGACAGAGTAAAGGTCTATAGATAAATTCTGCAATGAGTCAAATTATATGTTTCCTAATCAATTAATTTTAGAAATAGACTATGTCTAAGATAAGTATCAGAGCAAGGGATTGAAGAATACTCCCTCAGCTCTTCAGAAATCCTAAGGTATTTTTCTGTGTCTCTATTCATACAGCTATTGAAATCTACATACTGCATTGCTTCATGTTGCTCTATTCTATTTATCCTGTCTTTTGACTTGAGTGAGAAATACAATTTATTTATAAGACGTAGAGAA
The DNA here is from genome assembly GCF_011064425.1 of Rattus rattus. Lineage (NCBI taxonomy): Eukaryota > Metazoa > Chordata > Mammalia > Rodentia > Muridae > Rattus > Rattus rattus. The sequence continues at coordinate 55,725,053 of NC_046172.1, forward strand.
AGCACAGATATTGCTAAGGAAGTTTTCATATCCATTTCCACAAACTTCATTCTGCCAACCTCAGAAACATCTGCTACAAATGTATCCACCGTCTTGTTATTACTCCAAAAATCCTAGAAATACTCAAAGAAAGAAATCATGGAAGGTCAAATTTTCTGGGTTTCTTCTCTTGGCCCTGCTGTCTGCTTTCTTTTCAGCCTGTCTTGTTTTTTTTTTTTTTCTACAGTAGCTACTACAGAATATGTGTGTCTGTGGCTTGTGTTATAGTGGTGGGAGGCAGTAATTTCCCTGGTGTTAGTTGGCCTGCAGGCAAGCTGAGCACCTACACTGCACTTCAGAGGACTCACCTCATGTGCACCCATTGCTTAAAAAGCTTTAGTTTCTACTCATTTTGTTCTACATTTAATTTTCTTACCTTTGACAGGAAGGGAAATTAGGAGGAAGGGGATAAAAGAAGAAAACAACCTAGAAAGGGCTGAAGGGGAAGGATGGTGGGGGCATTAAAACCACTGCTATGTAACCAGCCAACAACATACTGCATGTTTATGGGCTTTGGTTGCCATAGAGACAGTTACGTAACTCCAACTGGTGGTGAAATTTCATACTGCTTGTGGTGGCGAGCGATATTTCAGTCACTTAGGGGCTACTTTTAAAGAGAACAAATAAAGTAGCCGAGGGGCCCTTTGTCTTGCCGGCTACAACCTGCACTGTTTCAGCCACACACACCAGTCATTTTCCAGTTTTCTGTGTGTAGCAAAATGTTCCCAATTATTCTCTGAGTAGAGCTGGGCAGTTACTCCTCTCCTCGGTCCAGAATGGCTAAGCATAAGGCTCAGAGCAAAAAGAAAAAATAAATAAAGCCTCCTTTGGGGTGGAAAGCCTGTGTGGAAAATTTCAGCTTGGAAGGCTTGTTTTCTGGGAAAGTTATGAGTTGAAAGGAGTGCATGTATTCACTAGCACAGAGACCAAAGGCTAGATCCCCCTTAATCAATCTCTCCCTCCTCCCCCCCTCCCTCCCTCCCTCCCCTCCTCCCCCTCCCTCCTCTCCCTCCTTCCCTCCCTCTCTCTCTCTTCCTCTCTCTCTCTCTCTCTCTCTCTCTCTCTCTCTCTCTCTCTCTCCCTGTTACACACATATGTATACATTTGAACACATATGTAGACTGATATATACTCCTATTTATATGTGTTCTGAAAGCATTACACACTTCATTTCACACTATTCATCCAAATGAAACATTTGTTTGAATACATATCTATTTATTAGTAATGCACAAATGCAGTAGGATGAAATATAAGAAGGTCTCAATTTTAAACTATCCTAAACTTATAAAAACGGTGATTTCATAAGATTCAACGTATACGTTTCCTACACTTTTGCATTTATATGAACACACTATCAGTATACTTATTCTCTCACAAAATGGGACTCTCACAAACTCACTGATACTTATACTTCATTTCCCAGATTCTCTCTCATGCGATTTCCAAATAATCCTGTTAACTCTTCACAAATACCTTCATACTTTCATATTACCCATTTATTTTCTTTCATACATTTCACACTTTCTCATGTTTCCCTCTCCTTTCTCAAATGCAGTCATTTATGTTGTCTCACATAGTGTCATGCTAAATGTCTGCCACTAATACACATATTAACCACACTACTACTCTTGTATACAAATGATGGGACTAGAATTTTTCACCTGTTGTTATGGTTTGTTTGTTTACTTTAGAGACTGAGTCTCACTATAAAGCTCAAACTAACCAGGAACTTGCTGTGTATATCAGGCTGGACTTGAACTCATAGAGACCTGCCTGCCTCTGCCTCTGCCTCTGCCTCTGCCTCTGCCTCTGCCCCTGCCCCTGCCTCTGCCTCTGGCTCTGCCTCTGCCTCTGCCCCTGCCCCTGCCCCTGCCCCTGCCTCTGCCTGAGAGTTAAGACTAAATATTTGATCCATCATTTTTCACCAGAAATTTAGAGGAAGAACTGGTTACTAGTTTTTCTTTTGGAATCTCAAAAAAGAAGCCTCAGGAGTTACCTTTGTGCAAAATACAAGTTTTGTACAATTATTCCTAGTAGATTAATAAATTAAAAGACAAAGATCAAATACTGCCCTGTGTTCAAACAAGAAGTACTAAAAACCTAGCAACCTTCAGATGAAGATGTAGAATTTTCAGCTCTGCCTGCTCCGTGCCTGCCTGGATCCTGGCATGCTTCTGTCTTGATGACAATGGACAGATCCCATGAACCTGTAAGCCAGCCCCAGTTAAATGTTGTCTTATTAAAAAAAGAAATACCAAATAGATATTGGAATTTTGATGCCATGCTCACTCTGATTATCCCTGTACCACATGTTTGTCACTGGTGGAGATACTTCCAGTGAAAATATTGTGCACAAAACAGAAACTTGGCATCACTCACTCTGATGAACCATTAAGGAGATAAAAGTTGGTCTATAGATGACAGTATTAGTCAAAGAAAACAGGATAAATATTTCCCTCCAACTTAGAATCCTTCCTTCTATTTCTCAAGCCTTTCAAAAGTCTACAAATCTAGCTTCTTGACTTGGTCACTTAGTAATAGAAGCTCTCATTTGTGGCACCCAGCTTTTATGATTATTTATTGTATAGCAACACCTTGCCTATCTGGTGTACAGAGAAGCATGAGATCTAAAATCTGCACTGAATTAGAAGTAATTCATCTATGTTGCCTGTAAAATAAATTGAAAGGGAATGAGTATTTCAGAATCACCGGGCTTTAAGAATAATATTCCTAAAGATATTGGAATGCTGGATCTATAAAGACAAAGATACCCTGTATTGTCTCATATATGAAGCTTTGGAAACCATAGTTTTACTTTGGAGCCTAAAAACTGAAATCAGAGTACTTGGATATGAAAGGGTGTTAAACTAAAGGCGATGAAACAAGCACATATTTTGTTGTGGGTGTAAGGTGGCATGGTGATATTCATTCACTAGATGAGATGGTGATGGCTAGCTTTGTTTTTCCTTCTTAAACCATTATTCAATCTCTTTCTTCTTTTGTCTAAGGAAGTTTGTACCTTAGCAGGACTCAGCACCCACCAGCTTCTAGTTCTGTTTGCTTATACTAAGCATAGACAATATAAGAAAGTGTAGAGTCAACAAAACATTAAGAGGAGGTTGCAGAATTCTTTTGAAGAAAAGAAGGAAGAATTCCAGGAGTCAGAGCATTCAAGGACACCAGAAGAAAACTCACAGAATTAATTAACCTTGGTTCGTTGGGGCTCATGGAGACTAATTTGACAATCCGGGAGCCTGCGTATGTCTGACTCAATCCCTCTGCATATATGCTATGTTTGTGTAGTTTGGTCTTCTTTTGGTAGCAGGGACTGTTCCTGACTCTTTTGCCTGCTTTTAGAGCCAATTTTCTCCTAGTAGGTTACCTTGTCCAGCCTTACTACGAGGGAATATGCCTGGTTTTAGTGCATTTTGATATGCCATGTTTGGTTGCTATCCCTGGGTAGCCTTTCCTTTTCTGAAGTGAAATGGAGGAGAAGCAGGGATGATAGACTGGGAGAAGAGAAGAGAGGGGGAATTATGTTCAGGATATAATATATGATAGATTAAGGTTTTAAAAATTAAAAAGAAAAGGTGTGGAGAACGAGTCAAGGTCTTGATGCCCCCTTTCCTGTTGTATCAGCTGTGTCTGTGCCCCTCAACTCAACAACAACAACAACAACAACAACAACAACAAAATAATTTTCTTCCCTATGTATCCCTTGTTCTTTTTAAAATTCACTCTCTTATTCTATTTTTTCCAGACTCCATGGCTTGAAGACATATCTATAATTAGTTTTTCTATTAAACGGTCCTTGATTTCTCCAAATTTGTATGTGGTGTCTATTTTATTGCAAGGCCAAAGTATTAGGGAATTTTGTTTGAAGATCTACTATTGTTATTCTAAGATCTGGAGACATGTTAGAGAGAAGAAAAGGCTATATTGCTGTTTCTGTGTTTGCCTGCTATTCCCTGTACTTGTTACCTTGGTCACACTTTTATAGTGAGTAGCCCTTAAGCAGTACTAGAGACACTTCCTAAAGCATAAACAAGTTTTAAGGAGGCATGAATTTGCTCATTGGGAAAATATGTTCTATCATGTTAATTTGCTTTCTATTCATTTTTTCCTCACCAACAATACCTATGGCTCAACTACTAAATTGCTAAGAACAGTTCAGCCTTAGTAAGGCTGAGAATAAAAGACAGTTAGAGCAACTTACAATATTGTGTGTGTGTGTGTGTGTGTGTGTGTGTGTGTGTGTGTGTGTGTTTGCAAAGGGTCAAAAAGGGTGTTTGGTTCCCTGGACCTACAGTTATAGGCAGTTGTGAGCCAATTGTGGGTGCTGGAAACTGAATGCAGGTATTTCCTTTCCAGCCTCCCTCTTGGATTGTTGTCCTTGGATAGGGGTTGGGAGAAAGGAAATTCTTTTCTGACTATTCTCACAACCTAGTAATCATTTAATGCTTCACTTACAGAACCCATGGAAGATTGAGAAGGTTTGTGTAGCCATCCTTTGCCTGACTTGTTTACTTCTTCCTTATTCTCAGGCATTCCATTTTACCTAACATAGTTGTCTTTTAAAACTATCTTAGTTAAACAGAAACCTCAAGATTATTTAGAGAAGCGAGTTTCAAACTGTGTTCCTTTAAGAACTTAGAAACTAGGTAGGACTTTAAGCGGATTATAGTCTAGTAGGGGATTCATCCTCCTTAACTACTATCATCTCTGTTGTTCCTGTTATTCCTAGTGTATATAAAGAGCATCATGTTTTGTTTTGCTAGATATGTTTGTCTTTGATTACTTTATAACTATATTTTATTATAAATTACTGTCTATAATAATGAGAGAAAGATTGATCTACTCCAACATTTTTGTTATACATATAGTGAAATTGAAGCTCAGAAAGGAAAAGGGTTTTGCTCAAGATCACATAGTAAAGATACCAGTAGCATGTTCAGTGAGGCTAGACCTAATGAAGATTTTTTTCTTTATTACCTTAACCTAACTGGTACTCGCTTTCTATATCCTTGCATCTCCTGCTTCTAGCATCTCCTGCTTCTAGTCTGTTGGTTGATAGGGATAAAATCTAACACATTTAGCTGTAATAGGGATAAAATCCAACACATTTAGCTGTAGAGTCAGGGAGGATATAGTATTGAAAGCAGAGCTGATACCTCGATATACATGGTACCTGCAGAGTGGGGCCTTTCCAAGCAGCTGTTTGGCATACCTGGCACTAAATTATGCAAGGCCCCAACCTCCAGCCTGGCATAATTCCTTCTGCACCCAAGGTCTTTATCACAGATGTTTCCATCCAACTAAATACATTTTCAACTTCAAACAACTATCAGGTATCCTAACTATTACAGAATGAGAAATTGAGGAGTCACTGTTTTTCAGGCCAGAGTAGCATTTTAGCTCATACAATACCAAACCAGTGGCAGTAGCTGTGTTAAGGGCAAAGTACATTTTAGTAATTCTTACAGATCTTACTCCACTGCCAAAGAATTGCAAAACACTGCTCTCTTCTCAATCTTAAGTTTTTGGACACAAAGGTGAAGAAGTGTTTCAGTAGTCAGCTAGGGACCTCTAAACCCTGTGACTCTGGCTTCTACATCTTAAGATAGGTCTAGAAGTGCAGTATATGGGAGTTTTAAGTTAGCATTTCATCCACTTAAGCCAACGCTAATGTTTCTAGGCATAGAGTAGCAGTTAAGAGCATAGACTCTGCAATTAGTTTGATCTGGTTCTAATCCTAGTTCTATCAGTTACTAGCTACACAACTTGTGCAAGTTCCTGAGTCATTCTATATCTCAGTTGCATTATTTGTTGAAGAGAAATGATGCCCTGAATTATAGGGATGTTGTGAAGAGTAAGTAGAGTGATTCATGTCTCAGTATCCAGGCACACAATCCAGGTTCTAGATAAATATTAGCTATTATTAATATTTTCTAGGCCCTTGAACTAAAAAAAAATGTCTTGGATGTTGAAACTCAGCTAAATTACAGCCTATTCATGAAGCAGATGGCACATAACAGTTCTTTGGAATTAAAGACAAAGAACTTATAATTTATTTATTCCTGATAAACTGAAGATAAACTATACTAGATAAAAATGGAATGCCTAAATTATCAGATAAAGTATATATATATATCCTAAATTATCAGATACACACACACACACACACACACACACACACACACACACACTGTGGCTGAGGAAAGCAAATTATTGGCAACATTTTATCCACAATTTAAACCTATATTCCTATGTGACAAATCGTTAAGGCCAAAGTGAGATAAGGATCACAGATCATAGAATTAGTATTAGAAATGAAAAGTGATTGATCAAAAATATGTTAATTATTTAAAAAGTTGTATATAGTGCTGGAGAGATGGCTCAGCAGTTAAGAGCACTGACTGCTCTTCCAGAGGTCCTGAGTTCAATTCCCAGCAATGGTTCACGGCCATCTGTAATGGGATCTGATTCCCTCTTCTAGTGTGTCGGAAGAGAGCATGGGAAATTACCAAATTAAGAAGATAATGGTGAAATTTTTACATCTTCTTTCAGCCTCTTAATTGTTCTAGCCTTTTCCAGTAGAGTCTGATGGGCATATCTAGTTCTTCGTTCTCTCCCTTCTGAGAACTCAAGGACATTGGACCAATTATGGCTTACCTTTGAAATGTGACTATGTTCAGGGGTGTAGGATATTCTTAAATCTCAGAGATGATTCCACTGAATCTTCAATGGGAGATTGTCTAAATCAGATCCCAACAGAAGTAAACAGGTTTGATACAGAAAAAAAAATGACATGAAACACCTGAGCCTAGGAAGTAGAAAAATTCAAAGTTTGTTCCATTTCCGAGCTCCCCTAACCTGAAGCACCACTGTTGGTTATGGCAGAACTTAAGACCTTCTAGAAATCTTTGCCTTCCTCTAGGGGCAAAAAGTGTGGTCATGACAAGAAAACAAACCCTACTTGTTTATGAGGGTCTGCTATGTAAATAAAAGAACAAAGTATTAATTGAGCTGGTAGAAGCAATTGTAGCTGGGAGAGGATTATCTACCCTGGGAAAAAGCAAGCAGAGTAGCGAAGACAACCTGTAAACAAACAGATTTTGAAAAAAAATACCCAAGGAATTAAATAACTTTCATTAGTTACCAATATACACTCATAACACTGTACATATCTCTGTGTGCAGGGAAAGTAGGAAACAGGAAGATTGAGCAATAAAAGAGAGAATTTCAGTTTGATGATAATGTGGAACAAATTTGCATCAAAAATAGCAAATGTAGACTTTGGGGCTAGTTAGGTATGAGTGGAGTGTGTTTAACATTTTCGAAAGGGTGAAAGAGCAGGATAAAGAAAACAAGACACTAGACTCAAGCTACAAGTTCTTCACCAGTTCCCAAGTCCCAAGTGCCTTACAGTGCCTAGCATGCTGTTGGCATGCAGCAAAGGAGATTTATTACTGTGCTCATTGGATGAGACAGGCAGGAGTCATGAGTCTTGGCAAGAAAACCAGGCCAAAAGATTTGCTTTGACTAAAAGCCATATAACTTGAAAGGTTTATTGCTGAACTGATTATGTAATGTAGCTTTGAAAGAGCAGTATTTAAGATAAAGATTTGAAGCCCTCAGGCAGGTTTGGAAAGAGAATTGGGGAATAGGACTGAATGCATTAATAGCCCATTTAAGAATTGCCTGCCTCTTAAACCTAATTTCAGACTGCAAAGCAGAAAGGCAGTGGGGTACAGTAAAGGGCACTGATTTGGAGTCTGACCTGGACTCTAGTAATGCCTCATTGTGATCTGAAGTGAAACCTTTTCCTTTTGTGAACATTAGCATACCAATTCAAATCCAGAAATGTGGGGTTAGGGTGCAGAAGTTAGAGCTGAGAATCACTGAGACCTGCTATACTGCCACATAAATCTACATGCTATACCTAAGTGTTTGGCTCAAGACAACTCCCAACGTTTACCGAAAGACCTAACTGGACCAATTCTCCAGGTGGAAAATCTCCTGTGGTTCTTTATGTTTTGGCCATATCTAGTTTCAATTGGCCTGGACTAGTAGTTTTCCATTCTGGCAATCCCTCATACTCCTACAGGAAATGTTAAAAGTGCCAAGATTCAGGCCCTACCTCCCAGACTTACTAACTTATAAGATCCCCTGATAATCTCGATATGCAGCCAGAGTAGAGAATGACTAGCTTAAGAAAACTCTCAGATAGACCTCATGTAAATTTCTGCAATTTCCTCAATCTTGATTTCTTTTCTCATTTGTCTACATTTGCTGTGGTCTTTGAACATTCACAAACAATACACTTCTAGTGTATTTTGCACTTTGCGTTTAGATACTAACATTAGGCAACTAATGAAATTAAGATTCTTAATCACTGAACTCAGGCTCTGACACAATTTTAGGACTCTCATCTCTAGGAATTTTATGTATTAGTATTTAGTTGGCTTGTACATATTGATTCCTAGCCTTGTGAAGATAATAAAATTCCTCACTTTTACACACCATATTCATCCAATTTTATTCATTTGTAATTATTCGGTCTTTCAAAAATAGATTTTTAAAATATTGCAAGGGAATGGTAAAATTTACCACTTTAAAATATACATTTCAATTATATGTGTGTGTATGTGTGTTTATGTTTGTGTACATGTACAACCATCATCACAAAAATTTCAGGAAGTCTTTATCATATAAAAAAGAAATTCTAGACCCATGGCTCCTACTGCATATGTAGCAGAGGATGGCCTTGTGGGGCACCGATGGGAGGAGAAGCCTTTGGTCCTGCCAAGGCTGGACCCCCCAGTGTAGGGGAATGTGGGGGGAAGGGTAGGTGGTTGGGGAGAACCCTCATAGAAGGGGAGGGGAAGGGATAGGGTGTTTATGGATGGGAAACTGTAAAAGGGGATGACATTTGAAATGTAAATAAAAACTATTAAATAAAAAAAGAAAATGCTATATTATTATATATTATTCTTCAGTAATAATAATTTAATACATTCCTATGTCCCTAACTAATCAAATGTGTGTGTGTGTATTTCTCCATTTTAAAGTCTATACAATTGAATCATGTTACATATTTGATGAATAAATTCTTTCATCCTGTTTGTACTATTTAGATATTTTGTAGCATCTATGATATTTCTTTTATGGCTGAGTGTTGTCCCAGTATATCAGCATACTGCACTTTCTTTATTTGTTCATGAAATTTAAAGTATTTCAAGCTGCCAAACAATATTATAAATATTTGTATATCTAACCTTAAAGCCTCTGTGTATTTCTACCTACATAATGTATCTATTTTTTTTTTTGGTTCTTTTTTTTTTCGGAGCTGGGGACCGAACCCAGGGCCTTGCGCTTCCTAGGCAAGTGCTCTACCACTGAGCTAAATCCCCAACCCCATAATGTATCTTTTTATTGCTGTGTTATATATTCTTGATACAAGTCTCTTATTGGATGTTTGCTTAAAATATTTTTCTCATTTGTCGACTTTCTACTTTCCTTTCCATTTTCTTAGTTTTTAGTATGAGACAGCATCTCATACTAGCCTTGAAGTCATGACCCTCCTGCCTCTGTCATTCAAACACACCATCATATCTATTTTTCTCACCATTTTCTTAATGACATTTTAAACCCCAATGTTTTTTCCTCCATCTTTATTAACTTGGGTATTTCTTATTTACATTTCAAATGTTATTCCCTTTCCAGATTTCCAGGCCAACACCCCCCTAACCCCTCTCCCTCCCCTTCTATATGGGTGTTCCCCTCCCCATCCTCCCATTACCGCCCTCCCCCCAACAATCACGTTCACTGGGGGAAACCCCAAAATTTTAAATTTGGTAGATTTAAATATTCTTTTCAGTTGTTTTGATGTTATTGCCCATGGTATTGATGTTATATATCGAGATTTTTAGCCAAGTCAAATATCACAAAGATTTATACCAATAAGAGCATTTTTCAAGCATTCTCACCTCAAATTTACTTTGAGTTCCATCATTATTCATTTGCATATAAGTATTCATTTGCTTTAAAGTTATTTGTTGTACATATTATTCTTTCTTCATTTGAATGCTTTTGATGCCCTTGTCAAAATCAATATATATATTTGGGAACTCTCTAGTCTATTCCACTGATCTATGTACCTATTGGTTATGTATTGCTTTAACTATACTCCATATGTTTTGAGATGCCATATTCTATTTTCACTCTTATCAAAATATTTTCTTATTTTCTCTTTTAATTTCTATTAACTCATTGGATATCTGAGCTTGTTTATTCTTCATATATATATATATATATATATATATATATTTCTTTATTTTCCCCACTAATATTCCTGTACCACTCTCATCTAAGAAAATAATTGCTTTACTTTCACTTACATATACATTGAGTTTTATCACACAGCCTATCACATTCTGGAAAAATAGTTTATGGGAAATTAAATAATATATATAATATATATATATATGTATTTTATATATAATTGTTGGGGAGAGTGTTCCAAATATACCTATTTTGTGTTTAGTTTTAGTATTGTTTGTGTCTTCTATTTCCTCATTTATTTGTTTTATCTAATTTGGAAAGTAAGTTATTATGGTTTATGTATTGTCTGTATATTAGATTCTCAGTTTTCTTTCCTTTGTCTTTTTTTTCAGAACTATGTTTTTGTTAGTGTACATAAAAATGGGTTTCACTGTGAGAATATGATAATTATCATTTCTTCCCTTTATTTCTAAGACGTTTTTAACTTAATATATTTGTACGTTCATTGAGTGCTCCCATGTTTATTATAGTTGTATTTTCATAAATTTAAACACTTATTTTAATGTTTTGCTATCTCCAATACCTTGTTTTTGTTTGGATCCTTTTCTGTCTGATATTAGTATACTTATCCAGCTTCGGCCTGTTGTTGTTTGTGTAAAAAAACGTACTTTTCATATTTTTAATTTTAGCAAATTTGGTCTTGGCATTCAACTCTTTTGTCTCTACAAAACATATAGTTAAAATATCTTTTTCTTACATATTGACAGACACTTCCTTTTATTTGCACTAGTTAATAATTTATATTTATTATTAATATGTTTAGGATTATGTCTGACATTTTACCTTAATTCTGCTTATAACTACAGTTTTCTTTTACTTGCCCTTCTCTACTTTTTCCTCTGCTGCTTGTTCCTGAATTAAATAAATATTTCTACGCAGCTCTTTAGTTTTATTAATATTTTCTAATATATTTGGAACCTATGTTTTATGATTCCTCCAAATTTGATCACATATATCCTACTATCAGAATCTATTTCAAATTCATACTTGCTTACTCTAGTAATACATAGGAGTGTTACATCTATATAGCTATATTCATTTTACCTTTTCAGTAGTATAACTGCTTATGTATTTTACATCTATTAATATTACAAATTCAAGAGCATATTACTATACTCATTAAAATATTATTATTGAAAAATTCTCTATGTGTGTATTATATAAGAAACATTTTCTGTTGAGAACAAAATAGCACATGTATATGAAATTAATTTTAATATTTATATCAATATAATCATGTGGTTATAATTATGCAATAAAATATAATGTGTTGACACATTGAAAAATAATGAAATTAGGCTAATTAGCATATTGATAAATTAAACTATGATCTAAAGTTCTTCCTTATACCTGTTATACAACATGTTATCATTAACCATATTTGTGATGTTGTAAAATAGAATACCAGAGCTTAGTCCTTCTGACTGAAACTTTTTACACATTGACCAATGACTAGCCCTTTCCTTCCCACTCTTCCCACAGCTTCTTGTAACTTTTGTGTTACTCTACTATGATGAGTTCAACCTTCTAAATTCCACATATGTGATGCTTTATAATATTTGTATCTTTGTACTTTGCTTATTTCAGCTACTATATTAAAATTTCATTCATAACAATGATTTAATATTCTGTATCTTATAAAAATGAAGACCATTCAAATACATGTGTGCTTTTTGTTCAGGTATGTTTGAATTACTAGCTGTAATCATTTGCTTTCTGCTTAAGCAATATATAAATGTTTCTTTTATTTTTCATTGGTTATTTTCTTATTTACATTTCAAATGTTATTCCCCTTCCCAGTTTCCCCTCCAAAAGCCCCCATCCCTTCCTGCCTCCCCTGCCTTTATGAAGGTGCTCCCCCACCTGCCCACTCACTCCTGCCTCAGCACTCTAGCATTCCCCTATCCTGGGTCATCAAGACTCCAGAGGACCAAGGGGCTCCCCTCCCAATGATGCCAGTACATACTCAGCTGGAGCCCTGGGTCCCTCTGTGTGTACTCTTTGGTTGGTGTTTTAGTGCCTGAGAGCTTTGGGTCGTCTGGTTCGGTTGATATTGTTTTTCTTCCTATGGGGTTGCAGACCAGTTCAGGTATTTCAGTTCTTTAACTCCTCTATTGGGGACCCCACTCTCAGTGCAATGGTTGGCTGAGAGCATCCACCTCTGTATTTGTCAGTCCTGGGTTTGGTGACTAAATGTGGGATGGATTGCCATGTGTGTCAGTCTCTGAATGGCCTTTCCTACAGTCTCCGCTCCACACTTTTTGTCTCCATATTTTCTCCCTGGAGTATTTTGCTCCCTCTTCTAAAAGGGACTGAAGCATCCACACTTTGGTCTTCCCTCTTCTTAAGCTTCATGTGGTCTGTAAATTGTATCTTGGGTATTCCGAGCTTTTGGGCTAATATCTGCTTATCATGTGTGGTTGTTTGTGATTGGGTTACCTCACTCGGGATGATATTTTCTTGTTCCATTCATTTGCCTAAGAATTGCATGAAGTTTTTGCTTTTAATAACTGGGTAATACTCCATGGTGTAAATCTACCACATTTTCTGTATCTTTTCCTCTGTTGATATAAATGTTTCTTTTAAAGCATGTATGATAGCAACAAAAGCTGCTTCTATTAATCTGAGAATGTCAAATTTTACATTGCCTTTTAATTTTACTATGTATAAGATATTTGGCTGACGTTTTTAATTTAAGCATATAGAATATTTCTTTTCCACTTCATATTTTTTTCTGATAAGACAGTTATTACTCTTACTGGGGTTATTTTGCTATTTCAAAGTTGTTGGATTTTTGTCATTGAGTAACAGCATTTTACTAATTATATTTGTTTCTGAATCTTTTTGGCTAAGCAGGGTATGGTTTTAAATTAAATTTTAATATTTTTTTCTTTTTTTGGTCTTTGTTCTTGTTCTTTCATTGTATATATGCTGGTTCCCAAATGAAGTTTCACAATTTATGAAGATTGATTTCCTTTACTTTTTCATCTCTCTTTTTCCTTGAATGTTATTTCTTGATCTATACTTAAGTTTGTGATATTTTTATTGCCCATATGAAATTTATTACTGAAAAAATTTTATGAAATATTTAAATTTTCTGTTCTTTAACCTTAGATAGGCAAGACCATGTTTAATGTTGAGCACATGTTGAGGGAGCATAATCTCAGCCAAGTGGATGGTTAAATCTTATGACCAAAACCATGCATGCAGGTAGATAAGAGAAAGTCTATGGGAAAAGATGGGTGCAACCCTTTATAAGAAGCAGGAAATGACTGCAGCACATTTTCTCCTGGAATCCTATGTTTTCAACCTCAAGTGAAGCTGAGAAATCGAGTCTTTTAACAGGAAACTATCATTTCAGACTCTAAAGGGATATAGAAAAATGCAGGTCGGGAGAGACATAGCTGTTTCCTGCTGATAAATTTCTTTGTTATAGTGGGTAATTCTAGATACATCGAAGAGAGGGTCCTCTGTAGAAGTATATTCTCTGGTCATTTAGCAGGAGTTTTAACTTAATTGGCTCGTATGAATCTTGTGATTGTCATCCTACATTCCTAAACAGACTTTTGAAAACTAATTGAGAGACTTTTCAGGAAGTCTGAAGGAGGAGGAGAAATGGAGACCAATGAGAAAGAATTAGCTTGTAAAAGGAAGTGGGAACTTAGTTGGTTCAAGGTGACAGTGGCTATGCCCATTGCTGGGACTGCTTACCAAAATGTGATAGCAGAAAGAGCAAGGAGCTACCGAACATGAAAGGAAGGGAAACAAATCAAATAGAGGACTAAATAAAGAAAAATTGGGGGAGAGACTGGGGGGAAGAGAGAAAGGAAATTTCTTTCAAGATGTAACATATGATAAAGGAACAAATAAAATAAAATAAAAAAGAATTATATCTGGACCATGATAAAAGGGATTTAGGTTTCTTGTAGCCAGAGTTTTTCTACTGTGTCTAGAAGGTCCTTTAGCAGATAAATTTTCAACTACAGAGTTTACACAAGATTCCTTTTAAAATGTTGTCTCTTGGTGTTTTCACCCATATAATCTGAACAGTTTACTTGTCTAAACAAGGTCTGCATGAAGACAACACCAGTTGACATGGCAACATTATAATGAGGAAAAATTTACAATACCCCACTATAAATAATAAATGGCTTCTGAGAAAGTGAGATTTAGTCTTCTCCAAAGACAATACCCCTGATAGATAGTTACCCAGTTCCAAGTTCCAAGTTGTCAGCCATAGCATCTTTATACATACAAGTAATGCCAAATGGCTTAGTGTTTTTGTGTGCAAATAATAATATTAATTAAAGACGGTGACATAAATTTGAGAGAGAATGGCAACACCGGGGAAGTAGCAAGGGGATGGACAATATAAGTTATATACAGTACTCATGCATGAAATTTTCAAAATATAATACACTAAATTTTAAAGGTATCAAATAAGTCATGTTCGACACAAAAGATGTTCTCTAGTACTCTCTTTTTGATAACTAAATTTAGCCTAATATTTCTATATATTAAGTTTTTTTTCATAATTTCTCTCTCTCTCTCTCTCTTTGTGCATGTGTGTGTCTGTGTGTGTGCGTGCGTGTGTGTGTGTGTGTGTTTCCATGCTATGATGCATATATAGAAGTGGATGGACAACTTCTAGGAGTAATTTTTTTTCCACAATGTGGGTCTTGGGAATTGAACTCAGGTGTTCAAGTATGACAGCAATTGTCTTTATCTGCAGAACCATCTCTTAACCCTCTATTAGTTCTTTAATTGTGGGGATTTTTTCAGAACATAGCTGTAAAAATTTATTTTATTTCATTTCTGATATGACATCTCTGAAAGTTTCTTTGCAGTGCCTTTTTCTGTTGCCTAGTTCATTGTATAACTAATTGGCATATCCTTTACTGGGGAAGAATATTTCTCCTATCTTTAGCATTACTTAGTTTTATGTAGTTTTCAGTGTAGAGTTGAGGTCTCCTGGGCTTTCTCTCTTCAACTGTGGCCTGTGTATTGCTGTCCATGTTCATCTAATGTTTAGGCAATCATGTTTACAAGACTTTATGGACATAGATTTTGACATTACTAAGAGAAACAAATCACAGCCAACCCTCTAATCTCCTAGCTCTTCCAGTCTTTCAAAATGTTCCCTGAGCCTTAGGTGAAAGGGTTGTTTTGAAAATGTATCCATTGGCACTGTGTTCTACAACTCTGAGTTTTGATTAGTTGTGGTTTTCGGTAATGGTCTCAATCTGTTGCAAAGAAAAATCTCTCCAATGAGGATCGAGAGCTCCTCTTATAGTGGGTAAAGGACAAATATTTATAATGTAGTAATGGATTGTACTGGTTGGGTAAATGTAGTAGCTACAGATTCTCCTCCCAACTCCGTGATTTCTAAAGCTCTGAGTAGTTGTCTGTGTAGTTTTCTAGGTCTCCTGTACCAGATATAATCCCCCTTTTGTAGAACAGGTCATGAGACCAATTTTTGGTTACTGCCAAGGTATGTATGTCACTACTTCACTCTTAGGTTTGTATTGCCATGATGTGTATTGTGGTGATTCATAGGTGTTCATAGGTTCTTGGGACTATTGGTTGTCTCTCTCCTTTAGGAGCTTGTATGACTCTTTCTAGTATCTGAAAAGCTAGTCCTAAGTCAAGTAGGAGACATTCAGATCAGCTGCAGCTCATCAACCTGTGTGGTCTGTCTGAACCATATTGTGCCTTCAGCAATAAGGACTTGCTTCCCACCTCTTGGAGACTACCAAAGGCAATAGCAATAGCCTATATGGTTTGGGAGTCTCTTGCATATCCCTGAGCAATAACTCAAAGGAAGGCTTCTCATGTCTGTGATGGTAGTTGTCTATTTACCTGTTCATTTGTTAATTTGTTTGTTTGTTTGGGTGCTCTTTGATTCTTGCTAATATTTTCAACTCAGATGAGAATTATCAGTTAAACTACATATGTATGTTTATTCACAGACTTACACATATTATCATTTTAATTAAATAGCTAGTAGTATGTTTTCTTATGGCTTTTCAGACATTTTTTACTCTTATTTTTACTTCTCACTATTTTAAACTTTTCCTACCTCAGTAATTATCACACCACTAATTTTTTCCACTTCCTTTGATAAGGTTTCTTGTATTCTACTTTTCTGTTCTCTCTTGTTTCTGCATTCCTCCATCCCTGCAACAACTCACTTTTACTTTCCTTGTTTCTGCAGTTATTCCAACATATGTACATACATTTGAAGATTTGGAGATAGGAAACACAGATGAAAGAGAACATGCAATTTTATTGTTTTTTATTTTATTTATTTTTTTTTGCCTGAGCCCCATTCAATATGGTCTCTTATAGTTCCATTCATTACTTGCAAAGTTCATTCAATGCCATATTTTCATTATCAGTTGACAAAACTTGGGTTGTTTCCATTTTCTACCCACAGAGATTAGCTAGAGAAATAACATTTATCAGCTATCCAACAGAAAGGGGGCTCTTTTCCACTTGTGAATAGCAAGTATCTGTGATTCTTTGCCATAATGAACAGCAAGAGTAGTTTGTCACTTACTTGGGATATGTGCAAAAAGTAAGCAAACACAGTAGATGATTTTTAATTTTTAATAATTCACTACAATACTTTTTACATTGGCTGACTACTTTTGCAATTTCACGAACATAAATGGAGGATGTTTTTCTACTCACCTTCTCCACCATTTTTCTGAGTTGTTTTGTTGATCCTTGCTTTTCTGACTAGAGTAAAATGAAATCTCAAGGTTGTTTTGATTTGTATTTTCCTAATTGCTGGAGACAATGAGCAGTTTTTGAGATTTTCCTTTGCCACACAGACCATTATTTGAATTTTAGTTGTTTATTTATTCTTAAACATCTTTACATATTCTGGAGATTAATCATCTGTCATATATATATATATATACACATATATATACATATATATATATCAGTTAAAGATTATTTCCATTCTGTGTGCTTCTTTATGACTCAAATGATTGTCTTCTTAGCTACATAGAAGGTTATTAGTTTTATGAACTGCTACTTGTCAATGGTGGGCCTTAATTCTTAGGCCAATAATGTCCTATTTAAAAAGTTCCTCCATAAATCTATATCATATAGGGAACTACCCATGTTTTATTCTGTTTCCATGATTCAGTGTTCCTGTCTAAGTCTTTGATCCACTTCAAGTTAGATTTAATATGAGGTAATATATATGAGTCTAATGTCATTCTTTTGAATGTAGACACTTAGTTTTGCTAGCAACATTTGTTGAAATTTTTTTCCTCAAGCTTATGTTTTAGGAATTTTTTTCAAATATTAAATGGATACAGATATCTGTACTCTTATTGGTTCTACAATTTTCTTCCATTTGGTATGTGTGTCTGTACTTTGCCAGTACCATATTGTTTTGTTTTTTTTTTTTTTTATTAACTTGAGTATTTCTTATATACATTTCGAGTGTTATTCCTTTCCTGTTTCCGGGCAAACATCCCCCCCCCCTCCCTTCTTTATGGGTGTTCCTCCCCATCCTCCCCCCTTGCTGCCCCTCCCCCAACAATCTAGTTCACTGGGGTTCAGTCTTAGCAGGACCAAGGGCTTCCCCTTCCACTGGTGCTCTTACTAGGATATTCATTGCTACCTATGAGGTCAGAGTCCAGGGTCAGTCCATGTATAGTCTTTAGGTAGTGCTTAGTCCCTGGAAGCTCTGGTTGGTTGGCATTGTTGTACATATGGGGTCTCAAGCCCCTTCAAGCTCTTCCAGTTCTTTCTCCGATTCCTTCAACGGGGGTCCTATTCTCAATTCAGTGGTTTGCTGCTGGCATACGCCTCTGTGTTTGCTGTATTCTGGCTGTGTCTCTCGGGAGAGATCTACATCCGGCTCCTGTCGGCCTGCACTTCTTTGCTTCATCCATCTTGTCTAATTGGATGGCTGTATATGCATGGGCCACATGTGGGGCAGGCTCTGAATGGGTGTTCCTTCTGTGTCTGTTTTAATCTTTGCCGCTCTATTCCCTGCCAAGGGTATTCTTGTTCCCCTTTTAAAGAAGGAGTGAAGCATTCACATTTTGATCATCCCTCTTGAGTTTCATTTGTTCTAGGCATCTAGGGTAATTCAAGCATTTGGGCTAATAGCCACTTATCAATGAGTGCATACCGTGTGTGTTTTTCTGTGATTGGGTTACTTCACTCAGGATGATATTTTCCAGTTCTGACCATTTGCCTATGAATCTCATAAAGTCATTGTTTTTGATAGCTGAGTAATATTCCATTGTGTAGATGTGCCACATTTTCTGTATCCATTCCTCTGTTGAAGGGCATCTGGGTTCTTTCCAGCTTCTGGCTATTATAAATAAGGCTGCTATGAACATAGTGGAGCACGTGTCTTTTTTATATGTTGGGGCATCTTTTGGGTATATGCCCAAGAGAGGTATAGTTAGATCCTCAGGCAGTTCAATGTCCAATTTTCTGAGGAACCTCCAGACTGATTTCCAGAATGGTTGTACCAGTCTGGAATCCCACCAACAATGAAGGAGTGTTCCTCTTTCTCCGCATCTTTGCCAGCATCTGCTGTCACCTGAGTTTTTGATCTTAGCCATTCTCACTGTTGTGAGGTGAAATCTCAGGGTTGTTTGATTTGCATTTCCCTTATGACTAAAGATGTTGAACATTTTTTTAGGTGTTTTCAGCCATTCGGCATTCCTCAGCTGTGAATTCTTTGTTTAGCTCTGAACCCATTTTTTAATAGGTTATTTTTCCATATTGTTTTTAGTACTATAACTCTATAACATATCTTAAGATCTGGAATGTTATTTAAGTTTTTCAGCAGTGGTCTTTTTTCATGATTACTTTAGTTGTGCAGATTTTTTATTGTTCTATATGAATTTTTGGGTTTTTTTTATTTCTGTGGAGAATGAGATAGAGCTTTCGTTTGAGATTTCACTGAATCTATAAACTGTTCTTAGTTAAATTATGATTTTGCAATATTTATACCAATCCATGAGCATGGGTATCTTTCAATTTTCTAGTATCTTTATCAATCTCATTCTTCAGGGGTTTCAATTCTCTGTGGACGTCTCTCATTTGCTTGTTTAAATTCATTCCTAGATATTCTATTTTTTGAGATGCTACTATGTTTGGGAGTGTGCCCTGGTCTGCTTCTCTTTATATTTGTTGGTAGTATATGAAAAGTTATTGGATTGTGCAAATGTACTTTGTGTCCCACAATATTACTGAATTTATTTCTCATTTCTGGAAGTTTTGAGGTACAATTTTGGTGATCACTTTTGCAGGGCACAAGTAGTTTTTAAATAGTAATAGTTTGCTTCCTTCTTTTCCTATTTTTATCTCATTACTTTCCTTCTCTTGATTTATTTCTCTACCTAGTATTTGAAATACAATAAGTTGTGTGGATAGCAGATACTACTATCTCATTTTTTCCTGTTTAAAAACATCATTATTAACTTTATTAATCATTATTATTTTATTTTACGTATCATATTTTCATGCCATTCACTGCCCTATCCTCATCAGTCTTGCTCACAGTCTGTTTCCACATTACCCTATTCTCCTCTGAGCCAGTGTGGGCATCTTGGCTATCTCCCCACAATGGTACATCAAATTTGTTTGGGGATAGGTACATCCTCTCCCACTGAAGCCAGATAAGGCATCCCAGATAGAAGAATACAATCCGTATACAGTCAACATCTTTTGGGAGCACCCATTGCTCCAGTTGTTTAGGAATCACAGGAAGACCAAGATGTATATCTGCTACCTATGTGTGAGGAGGCCTAGGTCCAGGCACTATATGTTCTTTTCTTGGAGGTTCAGTCTCTGAGAGCCCCACAGGTCCAGGTTAGTTGACTCTCTTTGTCTTCTTGTGGAGGTCCTTTCTTCTTCAGGGTATGCAATCCTTCCTCCTATTCCTCTATAAGAGTCCACAGGTTCCATCCACTGTTTGGCTGTCAGTGCCTGAATCTGTCTGAGTCATCTGATGTGTGGAGCCTTCAGAAAGTAGACACAATAGATTCCTTACTGCAGGCATAAATGAGTATCATTAATAATGTCAGAGATTGGTGCCTGCACATGGAATGGGTCTCAAGATGGGATGGTTATTGTTTAGCTCTTCCCTTGGTCTCTGTTGATCAATGAAATGAAATTGAAGACCCAGAAGTAAACCCCACTATTATGGTCACTTGATTTTTGAAACAGAAGCCAAAACTAAGCAATGGAAAAAAGAAAGCATATTCAGCAAATGACACTGGTCTAACTGGATGTCTTCATGTACAAGAATAAATATAGATCCACATTTATCACCATTCACAAAACTCAAATTCAAGTGGATCAAGGATCTCAACAAAAAACAGGATACAATAAATCTCATATACGAGAAAGTGAGAGATAACCCTGAATTTATTGGTACAAGAGACAGTTTCTTGAACATAACACCAATGGCTCAGGGTCTAAGATCAACAATTAGAAAATAGGATGTTTTGAAACTGAAAAGTTTCTGTAAGGCAAAGGATACTGTCAATAGGACAAAACAGCAGCCTATACTTTAAGAAACAATCTTTACCAACTCTACATTTCACAGAGGGCTAGTATTCAAAATTTATAAAGAAATCAAAAAGCTAAACACCAACTACTCAAATAAACCAAAGAAAAATGGGCATAGAGCTAAACAGAAAATTCTCAACAGAGGAATCTCAAACGTCTGAGAAGTACTTGAAGTGTTAAAAGTCCTTACTCAACAGGGAAATGCAAATCAAAACAGCTCTCTGATTCCAACTTACACTCCTTAGAATGACTAAATTAAAAATCTCAAGTGATAGCATATACTGGCAAGGATGTGGAGAAAGGATAACACTCCTGCATTGCCTGTGGGGGTGCAAACTTGTGGAACCACTTTGGAAATCAATTCAGTGGTTTCTGAGAAAACTGGTAATAATTCTACCTCAAGACCGAGTCATACCACTCCTGAACATATACTCAAAAAGTGTTCTACCATACCACAAGACATGTGCTCAGCTATGTTCATAGCAGCTTTATTCTTAGTAGCCAGAAACCAAAAATAACCTAGATGCCCCTCAATTGAAGAATGGATAAAGAAAATGTGGTACATCTACAAAATGGAATACTACCCAGGTATTAAAAGCTTTATCTCGTTTTTAATTATTTCAATCTTTTCACCGTTTTGGATGATGTTGGTCGTGGGTTCCTTATCATGTTGAACGACATTCCATCTAGCCTTCCATTCTTTGGTACTCTTAACATGGAGGCATATTGGGTTTTGTCAAAAGCTTCTCTTCTATTGAAGTCAACCTATAAATTTTGTCTTTACATTCCCTGATATGCTTTTTCACATTTATTAAGTTGGATATCTTGATATAACTCTGCATTTCAGGGATAAATAAATCTTGGTCACAGTAGCTAATCGTTTTGATGTGGGTCTGTATTCAACTTACACCTATATTATTGGCCATATTTGAGTCTATTATCATTGGGAAAATTGGTCTATATTTCTCTTTTTGTTGTTGTTGTTATTGTATCTTTATTGCTTCTTTACCTGGTGCTGCTTTTAGAGTGATATTGGCTTCATAGAAGAAATGCTTCCCCCACCCCCAACATCTCTCATAGTACAAGAAGGATTGTCTATAGATCTTCCTTGAATTTCTCGTAGAATTCTTCTGGGAATCACTCTCAACCTGGCCTTTTTATTATAAGCTGAGAGGCCCTTTTAATATTTCAATCTCTTCATTTTGTTTTAGGTCTAATTATCCGGTTAAATTCTTACTGAATTAATATTGGTGGTTTGGGCAAGTCTAGAAATTCATCCATTTCTCTTAGGATTCTCAGCTTAAATAGTTTATAGGTTTTTATACTAGTCCCTTATTTTATTGTGAAATTCTTTCCTGAATTCTGTAGAGATTCCATTTTCATTTATGATTCTGTTCATTTGGGTAATCTATTTTTCTTTTGATTTGATATGACTAAGTTATGTCAGTCTTGTTTTCATTGTCAAAGAACCAGATCTTAGCTTGGTACTGGTTTGTTGTTATGCTTGCTTGTTTGTTGGTTGATTGTTTTTGTATTAGTTTCTTTGTTTCCATTTTATTGATATAGATTTCTGCTCTGTTTTTTTTATTTCTTGTCATTGGCTGTTTTAGAGTTTGTTTGTTCTTGTTTTTCCAATTTCTTTCAGTTACATCCTTAAGCTATTTATTTTTAGTGGATCTGATTTTTTTTAATGTATACATTATGATCTGTAAGTTTCTGTTGTAGGACTGTTTTCAATGTGTCACATTTTCTTGTGTTATGTTTTTATTTTGTTTCAAGAAATATTTCATTTATTCCTTGATTTCTTCTTTGACCCATTCAGCATTCAATAATGATTTCTTTAATCTCCACGAGTTTGTATTTTTATTATATAATTGTTTGCTATCATTTTTGAGTTTTATTGCATTGAGGTCTGATAGAATAAAAGGAATTATTTCAGTCTTTTAAAATTTGTAACTTTTTGTCATGATGTACGTATGTATATATATATATATATTTCTTATAATTTTTCAATATACTTTCTTTGTTCTGTATACTTAGTGTCTTGACTACAATGGGATTTTTCTTTCTAGTCTTGTCTATTTATTGTTCAGAGTGATTCTTTCCTCTTCATAGGCTATTTTTTTCCTTAGTTTGACATATTTTATTATGTGATCATCTCATTATTCAAATTATAGTCATTTATCTGATTATCTATGGATATTGCTTATGTCATGTAATTTGATTAAATATAGACAATATTTTGTGTTAGTAGTAGGTACCACAACTTAAGGTCTTGAATACCCTTCGAATACCAGTCCTGTGTCTCAACATCTTAGAACTCTGATCACTTATTCTTTAATGGAGGATTCCCATGTTGCTATCTTACATTCATTAATTTTATTAAATTGTTTACAGAACTCCAAATGTATTTTACCTAACATTTATTGATTTGCTATGAAGGATAATATACAGAAATCTATTCACAGGTGAAGAAGCCTATGTGAAAATTTGAGAGGTTTCTGTTTGAAGGACAGAGATTTCTGGGCAATTGTGGGCATTGCCTTCCTGGAATATGAACATGTCCACTCACCTGGAGTCTTATCAAATCTCATTGTTCAAGCAATTTTATAGTGTATAATCTGTAGTTATCCTACTTCCAAGAACTCTGTTTAGATGAATGCTTCAATTCTCTAATCTTGATCTTTCTGAAAACATGAAGTAACCTCATTTGCACAAACACAGTTGTGATTTGCAAGTAATCATTATGAAGAGAAAAAGACACATCCACCACTTAGGGGACTGCAGGAACTTTAGATGCTATATGTCTGGTACTAGAGACAAAGTTCAAATATAATTCTTATTATATCATGAAGATAAATGCTGACCAAAATCATATAAAATGACAATAGCTTGGTGCAATGTTATAAAACCTAAAAAGGCTATTTGGTTCCACAGCCGGTAAACAAACACTTCATAGTGTGAAAAAAATTGCAAAAACATTTTCAAATTTCAGTGAATCATTTAGAAAGAATGTGTGTGTGTTCTGGAAGATCAAGTTTGAAGGATGACACCATGAATTTAATTTTAACAGCCATTCAGTTATATTAATATTCATTTAATGTGCAGGAAGATAATAAAAGAGTTGCTTAACTCTTGGGGATATTTTTATGAGTGGTTACTATATATATGGCTCATCAGAGCTTTGTCCTAATAATCAGAAAATCCAAGTTACATTGTCATTTTATGTGTAAATTGACATATGAAGCTCTTAGCAATCCCTCTTTGGTGAGCCCTCCATAGCTTTATCATATAGCAGTTTATTTAACATGAGTTGGCAACAAATATCTGTTGCTCATAATTCATAGCATAAGTAATTTCAGAAAATAAATACCATACTTTTTCATATTCACCTCATAACTTTAAGCATTGTGATTTTTGTTTGAATTTCATTATTCTGTCAATACAGATTACATTTTTAAAGGTATAAATTTTTGAAAGTGATACAAGTGTGATATTAGATAAAATTTATTTTCACATTATCTGAGTGCTACTGCATATTTTAATGATCTATTGTTATATATAAAAATGTATCCTGCATTTAGAGGACTAGATCAAAACCCATTTTATACTAAATTACTTCAGCATTTATTTAAACTTGAACTCTATGCCTGTAGTCTAAAGGTGGACTTGATACTCATCAAATCCATTCATTTCTTTCTCTTGCCAATGTAGCTTTATAGATGAATTTTCCTTTGTTTTCCACTATTGTCTTCTTAATTAGCTATTTAGGGTGGGTGGCCAAGCCTTGCCTAGGGACTATCAGAGCCTAGATTTTTATTCTAAAACCTCTTGTAAAAACTCTAAAAGAATAACCAGAATTATTATATGTTGCTTTATTTCTCTGTCTACATGAAAATATACAGAGAAAGTAAAGTCTTCCTATCTTCTAGTATTGTCCGCATTTCTTTCTTTAATTTGAAAAAAAATATTATAGATATCTTTCATTTCATTGGTTAGGCTTATTTTTATGTTCTGTCTGTCCGTCTATCTATTTATCTACCTACCCACCTATCATCTATCTATCTATCTATCTATCTATCTATCTATCTATCTATCTATCTATCACCTATTTTATTTGTGTGACAACTGTGTTTGGAATTAATTCCTTGTTCTTTTTTTTTTTTTCAGAATGGTTTTGGCAATACATAGGAAAGCTACCAATTTTGTGTTAATTTTCTATCCTGCTTCTTTGTGTTTCAGATATAAGAGGATTTGGTTAACTCTTTAGGATCTCATACATAGAATCAGATCTTCAGCAAGTAGGGGTACTTTTATTTCTTTTCCTATTTATCTTCCTTCTATTTCCTTCTCTTGTCTTCATGCTTTAGATAAGACTTCAATTTCCATTTGAATAACAGTGAAGAAAGATGATGTCCTCAGTTCCAAATCTTTTAAATTATTCTCCCTTTAGTTTTCTATTGACTTCTAGATTAGCATTTGTAGCTTTTGCTATATCAAATTATACTCTGTCCATACCTAGTTTCCCCAAGACATTAAACATCAAGGGATGTTGACTTGTGCTTGATATATTTTCTGCATCAATTGAGATAATCATGATTTATTTTAATCCATTTATGTGATGTAGGACATTTATTGATTATTATATGTTGAGCCATCCTCGAATGTCTATGTCAAGAGCAACATGACCATGAAGACTTTTGCTTTGATGTGATCATATATTTAATTTGGAACGTTTTATTGACATTTTTGCCTCTATGTTTATTAAGGAAAGTGGATTGCAATTTTCTTTTGTTGTTACTAGCTGCCTTGTTATGACTTTGATATCATTGTAATACTAGTTTCTGTACATGCACGCACCCATATATACACAAGTACCTGGAATAAAAGCATCCCTTCACAAATATGCACACATACATGCATGCATGAAATAATTTTAAAATGTAAATGCAAATTAAACAAAAAGAAAACTCAGTTGGACAGCATGGTCATTTACAAGAACATCATCATTAGGTAATCTCCTAGAGCACATGATTTCCCTAGCCATAGTTTTTTAATTGGATATTTTTAAATTTACATTTCAAATATTATTCCCTTTCCTGATTTCCCATCCATAGATCCTCTCCCTCCCTCCCCCTGCTTCTTTGAGGATGTTCCCCCACCCATCCATGTCTTCCTGACTACCCGTCCTGTCATTCCCCTACACTGGGGGGTCCAGCCTTGACAGGATCAAGGGTTTCTCTTCCCATTGGTTCCCAACAAGGCCATCCTCTGCTACATATGCAGCTGGAGCCATGGGTCTGTCCATGTGTACTCTCTGGATAGTGGTTTAGTCCCTGGAATCTCTGTTTGGTTGGTATGGTTGTTCTTATGGGGTTGCAAACCCGTTCAGCTCCTTCAATCTTTTCTTTAACTCCTCCATCAGTGACCCCATTTTTAGTTCAATGGTTGGCTGCAAGCATCCACCATTGCATTTGTCATGCTCTGGCAGAGACTCTCAGGAGACAGTTATATCATGCTCCTGTCATCTTGCATTTCTTCAGCCATAGTTTTTAACCATGCTTACAATACCAGGTCAGAATTACCTCCAATGGCTTAGGACTCACTTCTAATCAAAGGAGCTGCTGTTTAGTCCCATAAGTAGTCTTACTGCTACTGTACTAGTGGGCACATTTTGCCTTATCAGTCAGTCTTGCAGCATGCAATGGTCAGTGCTATGTAGGACCATTGATGTTTTTTCTACCCAAGTAGTCTGCTTAGCAACTTCCAGCACAAAGACATCTAGCCAGCAGGCAGTTACTAATTGATTTCCCTGTACTGCAACCAAATGGTGTTGTGTCACCAAAAACACAATCTTACCACCTTGTAATGACGGGCAATCAAGAGCAGTGACAACAACCTGCCTTATTTTGGAATTCACTGACCAATAACTAGCATGGAGGCATGAGATTTTCATTTAATAACTCATGTCTTCTGGGAGAAGCACCATTTTATAATATTGGATATTTCTGTTCAGACTTTAGAAAAAGAAATTACTTAAGAAATTTATTTCTGATTGTGTGTGTGTGTGTGTGTGTGTGTGTGTGTGTGTGTGCGTACCCATGTGCATGTGCCATATCTGTGTGCTTGTACTTAGTCCACTGTTGCTAGAGCTGCAAATGGTTATGAGTCACCTATCAGGTGTTCTGGAAACTGAATTTTCTCTTCACTATTGAACCATCTGTTCAGCCTATTTTAAAACTTTTAATATATATTTGATTAGCTTACAAAGTAGTGCTGTGTCATAACATGTTATTTCATATAGCCTTAGTTTTGGTTAACTCTTACTATTGTCCTTCAATTCAATCTATTTCCTCATTCCAGATTAAACATTTAACTTCATGTATTTTTCCTTTGAAATTTCATAATGTGTATATTCTCTTATGCCCTTATTTACTTGTTATACTAATTACATTCCGTTGCTGTAATAAAAGGCAATGACCAAAGTATTACAGAAAAAAGTTTATTTTAGCTTGTAATTTCAGAAGATTAAACTACAGTGTGGAAGGTATACCACTGTCACAGTTTTCAGGCATGGCTTAGGAATAGGAAGCTGAGAGCTCATAACCATTTTAAAATTTATTTTAAAATTAAAATATAATTACATCATTTCCCCATTACTGTCTTTTTCAAATTATCATATGTTTTTACTCCCTATTTTTGTTAATGGCACAAATTTCAGATCTCCTTAGATGGAAGAGGACATAGACCCTCTTTTTATGGAAAGAATATTCTAAAAGTCCAGATGTATTTACTCTATCATATTGTTTAATGTGTGCTCACTTTACATTTTTGCTATTTTATTTGTGTTTCCCTATGGTTATAATTCACAAAGCAATGCCATATAATTCAAGTGAAATTTCTAAGAGAAAATAGTTAAATAAATTTTGATCTCTACCCATTTGAAGGTATTATATCAAGGTTGTTGTTTCTCTGATATTAGAAGATATATTGA
Organism: Rattus rattus; assembly: GCF_011064425.1. Taxonomy (NCBI): domain Eukaryota; kingdom Metazoa; phylum Chordata; class Mammalia; order Rodentia; family Muridae; genus Rattus; species Rattus rattus. The sequence continues at coordinate 55,752,990 of NC_046172.1, forward strand.
GCAATGTACAAACTTACCTGTTCACACGTCAATAATAAAAACCCTTGTTCACTTTAGCTCACATTAAATAGTTCATTTAATAATTAACATACCATTTCCAGTATAATAATAAAAATTCTTCTTACTTCATTCAAAATTAATAATCTCCTTTTACATAGTTTTTGCCTGGTTTTATCTATCTGCTTATAGTGGTGGGAACAAGTTATTATTTAAGGTTTGAGTCATGATTATGTTCTTATAAGCATTTTCACCTCTCCCTGAACAACCAGTATTTTCAGGGTTAGAAAATTGTATGAATAGGAAAGAGAAAGAAAAAGATATCATTGTGTGTTGTTACAGAACGTGAACATTTTCCACTTACTCTCCTATCATTGTAGTGGGGAACAGAAAATACTCTACTTAATTGATTAAAAAAAAAAGGTGGACATTTTTTCATTTCTAGGCAGATTTATAAGGCTGACTTCCCCAGGAATCTTCTTCTAAGCTTTCTCCTTTTAATGATCAAGAAATTTGATTCTTCACTTCTAGTCTACTAAGAAAAAGTTCAAGGAGGTCATATGAAGAACATAAATGAACTCTGGCATTAACAAACAGGCTAAGTTCTAAAGTGAACCATTGAAAGGTAGGAGATCCTAAAGCAATACACTCTAAATTCTGAATGAGCCAACTACCACTTTGAACTATTGTACTCAGTAAAGTATCAGTCATCCACTTGAAGGAAAAAAATGTGATTTAAACAGGATAAATCAATGTCATAGTCAGATAAACCATAAACAAAATATGGAATGAAATTCTTTCAATTTAAAAGAATAGGCAAAGTCAAGAGACTATTGAAAAATAAACCTGTTAGTATTGAAAAACAAAAGTATGACTGAAAATATAAAACAAAACAAGCATGAAACCAGTCAACACGTGCTATGAACATAGTGGAGCATATGCCCTTGTTATATGTTGGAGCAAGACTTGGGTATATGCCCATGAGCAGTATATGTGGGTCCTCAGGTAGAACTTTTTTCTATGTTCAAAGCAGCCTTATTTATAATATCCAGAAGCTGGAAACAACTCAGATGTCCTACAACAGAGGAATGGATACAGAAAATGTGGTTCATGTACACAATGGAGTACTGCTCAACTATTAAAAACAATGACTTCATGAAATTCACATCAAACAGATAGAACTAGAGAATATCATCCTGAGTGAGGTAACCCAGTGACAAAATAACACACATGGTATATACTCACTGATAAGTGGATAGTAGCCAAAACAGCTCATAATATCTACATTACAACTCACAGACCATATGAAAGCCAAGAAGAAAGAACAAGATATGGATGCTTCAGTCCTACTCAGAAGGAAGAAGAAAATAATCTCAGAAAGTAGAGGGAGAAAGGGATGTGAAAGGGAAAGAGGAAGAAGCAGGGGAGGGGTTGTGTGGAGGAGAACAGGTTCAGATGTGGGAGGAGGCAGGGGAAAAGTAACAAGGGTAAGGCAATAGAACAGAGTCCTATAGCAGTGGGGGATGGGGAAATGGGAGTAGCCACAAGAAAGTCCCAGATGCCAGGAGAGCAAGAGGCTCCCAGGACCCAACAGGGATCACATAGATAAAATACCCAACAAAGGGGAGAGAGAACCTATAGAGACCATATCCAGTTGAAAGACACAGCCCCAGGTTGAGGGATTAGCCCACCCACTCATATAAAAATATTAATACAAAATTTCTCCTGTTCAAAGGAAATGCAGGAACAAAGAATCAAGCAGACTGAAGGAAAGGTCATCCAGAGACTGCCTCACCTAGGAATCCATTCCATCTGCAGACATCAAATCCAGACATTATTGCTGATGCCAAGAAGTGCTTATTGACAAGGGCCTGATGTGGGTGTCTCCTGAGAGGCTCTGCCAGAGCATTACCAATACAGATGCAGATGCATACAGCCAACCATCATACTGAGTATGGGGACCTCAATGCCCAATGGAGGAGTTAGTGAAAGGACTGATGGAGCTGAAGGGGTTTGCAATCTTATAGGAAAAACAACAATATCAACCAACCAGACCACACAAAACTCCCAGGGACTAAACCACCAATGAAGAGTACAGGTGGAGGAAACCATGGCTCAACCTGCATATGTAGAGAAGGATTGCCTTATTTGGCATCATTGGGAGGGGAGACCCTTTGTCCTGTGGAGGCTCATTGACCCATAGTTGGAGAATATTAGGGAGCTGAGGCAGGAGTAGGTAGGTGGGTGAGGGAATCAACCTCATAGAGGCAGGTGCAGGGAGGAGGGAGAAGATATGGGGTTTGTGGAAAGCAAAGTGGGGAAAGGGATAACATTTGAAATGTAAATAAATAAAATAACAAATTTTAACAAAAACAGTCAGCATACCTCTTTCAATAAAATTTTAAGATTTGGAAAATAAATTTATAAAAATTGGAGAACCTAAGTTTTCCAATTAGATGATACAAGCCGTTGAATGGATTAAGAAACAAATACATCCTTCCTTTGTTTATGTTATTTATGAAAGTCTAATCTTAGCTTTACAGATAGACATCATATAAAAGCAAAATGAGGATGAAGAAACGAACTCCAACTACACAGGATCAGGAAGCAACCAGTTCTTCTAATATCTGAAAAACAAACTTCAAGTTAAAACTTCTTATGAGAGATAATAAAACCCTTCATGCTATCAAAGGAAAAAATTTACCAAGAGAAATCAGAAAAATCTATATATTCCAATATATGGTATACTAATTTAATACTAATGTAAAATTTCTATTAAATTGAAGACACAGATAAACATTAACTCTTTAAAGTAGTTTGTTTCTGTACCTCACTTTCTTTAATAGATGTGCCATTTTGTAAAAAAAAAAAAAATAGAGAAACATCAGAGCTAAAGGATACCATACATCAAATATACCTAACAAATATCTCTATGGTCTGTTTAGTAGTTCATAGATCCTCCTATGAAATAGACCACACCATGGAGCACAAAATATTTATAAAATCTAAATAATTGAAACTACTAAGCACGTCCTCTACAAAAAATGCAATAAATCTTAAACTAGACAGGGAACAAATCTCTAGTAAATATACAAACTCATGAAGAGTAAATAATACATTGATGAATAATGAGTGGGTCAAAGAAGAAATCTCAGAAGAAATAAAAATATAAAAATATCCCTGGAACTAAATGAAAATACAACAGAACAAAACATCTGGGGAACATTAAAAAGCAGCCCTATGAGTGAAATTTACAGCTTTAAGTACCTACAATAAAAAATCAGAAATAACACAAATGATTTAATGGGGAAACTCAAAAATTTGGAAAAACAAGAATAACCTATCCAAGTGCAGCATACAGAAAGAAATATTTTAAAAAATAGACTAAAGATTAATGAAATAGGCGCACCTGAGACACAGCCGGAACCTGAAGGGACAAACCAGATAAACAGTTCTCTGCACCCAAATCCCATGGGAGGGAGAGCTAAACCTTCAGAGAGGCAGACACTCCTGGGAAGCCAGAAGAGACTACACTCTGCCCACAGTTCTGACTCCAGAGGAAAACACCAAAAGCCATCTGGGACCCTGGTGCATGGAGGCTCCCGGAAAGGCCAGGCAGGTCCTCCTGGTTGCTGCCCTCATGGAGAGCTCATAAACAACACACTACGAGCAAACATGAGCCTCGGGACCACAGGTAAGACCAACTTTACTGCTCCAAGCGACCTGCCTGGTGAACTCAGGACACAGGCCCACGGGAACAGCTGAAGACCTGTAGATAGGAAAAACTACACGCCCGAAAGCAGAACACACTGTTCCCATAACTGGCTGAAAGACAACAGGAAAACAGGTCTACAAAGGCTTATAGAACAGTCTAGCCACTTTCAGAAATAGCAGAACAAAGTAACACCAGAGATAATCTGATGGCAAGAAGCAAGCGCAGGAACCCAAGCAAAAGAAACCAAGACTACATGGCATCATCGGAGCCCAATACTCCCACCAAAACAAACACTGAATATCCAAACAAACCAGAAACACAAGATCTAAATTCAAAATCATATTTGATCACGATGCTGGAGTAATTCAAGAAAGACATGAAGAACTCCCTTGGAGAAATGCATGAAAATATAAAAAAACAAGTAGAGCCTAAAGAGAGGAATCACAAAAATCCCTGAAAGAATTCCAGGAAAACACAATCAAATGGTTGAAGGAATTAAAAATGGAAATAGAAGCAATCAAGAAAGAACACAGGGAAACAACCCTGGATATAGAAAACCAAAGGAAGAGACAAGGAGCCGTAGATACAAGCATCACCAACAGAATAAAAGAGATAGAAGAGAGAATCTCAGGAGCAGAAGATTCCATAGAAATCATCAACAAAACTGTCAAAGATAATGTAAAGGAGAAAAAGCTACTGGTCCAAAACATACAGGAAATCCAGGAATCAATGAGAAGATCAAACGTAAGGATAATATGTACAGAAGAGAGTGAAGACTCCCAGCTCAAAGGACCAGTAAATATCTTCAACAAAATCATAGAAGAAAACTTCCCTAACCTAAAGAAGGAGATGTCCATAAACATACACGAAGCCTACAGAACTCCAAATAGATTGGACCAGAAAAGAAACTCCTCCCATCACGTAATAGTCAAAACACCAAGTGCACAAAATAAAGAAAGAATATTAAAAGCAGTAAGGGAAAAAGGTCAAGTAATATATAAAGGCAGACCTATCAGAATCATACCAGACTTTTGCCAGAAACTATGAAAGCCAGAAGATCCTGGACAGATGTCATACAGACCCTAAGAGAACACAAATGCCAGCCCAGGTTACTGTATCCTGCAAAACTCTCAATTAACATAAATGGAGAAACCAAGATATTCCATGACAAAACCAAATTTACACAATATCTTTCTACAAATCCAGCGCTACAAAGGATAATAAATGGTAAAGCCCAACATAAGGAGGCAAGCTACACCCTAGAAAAAGCAAGAAACTAATCGTCTTGGCAAGAAAACAAAGAGAAGAAAAGCACACAAACATAAACTCACATCCAAATATGAATATAACAGGAAGCAATAATCACTATTCCTTAATATCTCTCAACATCAATGGTCTCAACTCCCCAATAAAAAGACATAGATTAACAAACTGGATACGCAATAAGGACCCTGCATACTGCTACCTACGGAAACACACCTCAGAGACAAAGACAGACACTACCTCAGAGTGAAAGGCTGGAAAACAACTTTCCAAGCAAATGCTTGGAAGAAGCAAGCTGGAGTAGCCATTCTAATAGCAAATAAAAACAATTTTCAACTAAAAGTCATCAAAAAAGATAAGGAAGGACACTTCATATTCATTAAAGGAAAAATTCCCAAGATGAACTCTCAATCCTAAAAATCTATGCCCCAAATAACAGGGCACCTACATACGTAAAAGAAACCTTACTAAAGCTCAAAACACACATTGCACCTCACACAATAATAGTAGGAGATTTCAACACCCCACTTTCATCAATGGACAGATCATGGAAACAGAAATTAAACAGAGACGTAGACAGGCTAAGGGAAGTCATGAACCAAATGGACTTAACAGATATTTATAGATCATTCTATCCTAAAGCAAAAGGATATACATTCTTCTCAGCTCCTCATGGTACTTTCTCCAAAATTGACCGTATAATTAGTCAAAAAATGGGACTCAACAGGTACAGAAATATAGAAATAATCCCATGCGTGCTATCAGAGCACCACGGCCTAAAGCTGGTCTACAATAACAAGAGAAGACCGCTCACATATACGTGGAAGTTGAACAATGCTCTACTCAACGATAACCTGGTCAAGGAAGAAATAAAGAAAGAAATTAAAAACTTTTTAGAATTTAATGAAAATGAAGGTACAACATACCCAAACTTATGGGACACAATGAAAGCTGTGCTAAGAGGAAAACTCATAGCACTGAGTGCCTGCAGAAAGAAACAGGAAAGAGCATATGTCACCAGCTTGACAGCACACCTAAAAGCTCTAGAACAAAAAGAAGCAAATACACCCAGGAGGAGTAGAAGGCAGAAAATAATCAAACTCAGAGCTGAAATCAACCAAGTAGAAACAAAAAGGACCATAGAAAGAATCAACAGAACCAAAAGTTGGTTCTTTGAGAAAATCACCAACATAGATAAACCCTTAGCCAGACTAACGAGAGGATACAGAGAGTGTGTCCAAATTAACAAATTAGAAATGAAAAGGGAGACATAACTACAGAATCAGAGGAAATTCAAAAAACCATCAGATCTTACTACAAAAGCCTATATTTGACAAAACTTGAAAATCTGCAGGAAATGGACAATTTCCTAGACAGATACCAGGTACCGAAGTTAAATCAGGAACAGATAAACCAGTTAAACAACCCCATAACTCCTAAGGAAATAGAAGCAGTCATTAAAGGTCTCCCAACCAAAAAAAAGGCCAGGTTCAGAGGGGTTTAGTGCAGAATTCTATCAGACCTTCATAGAAGACCTCATACCAATACTATCCAAACTATTCTACAAAATTGAAACAGATGGAGCACTACCGAATTCCTTCTATGAAGCCACAATTACTCTTATACCTAAACCACACAAAGACCCAACAAAGAAAGAGAACTTCAGACCAATTTCCCTTATGAATATCAATGCAAAAATACTCAATAAAATTCTGGCAAACCGAATCCAAGAGCACATCAAAACAATCATCCACCATGATCAAGTAGGCTTCATCCCAGGCATGCAGGGATGGTTTAATATATGGAAAACCATCAACGTGATCCATTATATAAACAAACTGAAAGAACAAAACCACATGATCCTTTCATTAGATGCTGAGAAAGCATTTGACAAAATTCAACACCCCTTCATGATAAAAAGTCCTGAAAGAATAGGGAATTCAAGGCCCATAATGTAAACATAGTAAAAGCCATATACAGCAAACCAGTTGCTAACATTAAACTAAATGGAGAGAAACTTGAAGCAATCCCACTAAAATCAGGGACTAGACAAGGCTGCCCACTCTCTCCCTACTTATTCAATATAGTTCTTGAAGTTCTAGCCAGAGCAATCAGACAACAAAAAAAGGAGATCAAGTGCATACAGATTGGAAAAGAAGAAGTCAAAATATCACTATTTGCAGATGATATGATAGTATATTTAAGTGATCCCAAAAGTTCCACCAGAGAACTACTAGAGCTGATAAACAACTTCAGCCATGTGGATGGGTATAAAATTAACTCAAATAAATCAGTAGCCTTCCTCTACACAAAAGAGAAGCAAGCCGAGAAAGAAATTAGGGAAACGACACCCTTCATAATAGACCCAAATAATATAAAGTACCTCGGTGTGACTTTAACTAAGCAAGTAAAATATCTGTACAATAATAACTTCAAGCCTCTGAAGAAAGAAATTGAAGAAGACCTCGGAAGATGGAAAGATCTCCCGTGCTCATGGATTGGCAGGATTAATATAGTAAAAATGGCCATTTTGCCAAAAGCAATCTACAGATTCAATGCAATCCCCATCAAAATACCAATCGAATTCTTCAAAGAGGTAGACAGAAGAATTTGCAAATTCATCTGGAATAACAAAAAACCCAGGATAGCTAAAACTATCCTCAAAGACAAAAGGACTTCAGGGGGAATCACTATCCCTGAACTCAAGCAGTATTACAGATCAATAGTGATAAAAACTGCATGGTATTGGTACAGAGAGAGACAGATAGACCAATGGAATAGAATTGAAGACCCAGGGTTGGGGATTTAGCTCAGGGTAGAGCGCTTGCCTAGTAAGCGCAAGGCCCTGGGTTCAGTCCCCAGATCCAAAAAAAAAAAAAAAAAAAGAATTGAAGACCCAGAAATGAACCAACACACCTATGGGCACTTGATTTTTGACAAAGGTGCCAAAACCATCCATTGGAAAAAGCATTTTCAGCAAATGGTGCTGGTTCAACTGGAGGTCAACATGTAGAAGAATGCAGATCGATCCATGCTTATCACCCTGTACAAAGCTTAAGTCCAAGTGGATCAAGGACCTCCACATCAAACCAGATACACTCAAACTAATAGAAGAAAAAGTGGGGAAGCATCTCCAACACAGGGGCACTGGAAAAAATTTCCTGAACAAAACACCAATGGCTTATGCTCTAAGATCAAGAATCGACAAATGGGATCTCGTAGAACTGCAAAGCTTCTGTAAGGGAAAGCTTCTGTAAGGGAAAGCTTCTGTGGTTTAGGACAAAACAACAACCAACAGATTGGGAAAAGATCTTTACCAATCCTACAACAGATAGAGGGCTTATATCCAAAATATACAGAGATCTCAAGAAGTTAGACCACAGGGAGACAAATAACCCTATTAAAAATGGGGTTCAGAGCTAAACAAAGAATTCACAGCTGAGGAATGCTAGATGGCTGAGAAACACCTAAAGAAATGTTCAACATCTTTAGTCATAAGGGAAATGCAAATCAAAACAACCCTGAGATTTCACCTCACACCAGTGAGAATGGCTAAGATAAAAAACTCAGGTGACAGCAAATGCTGGCGAGGATGTGGAGAAAGAGGAACACTCCTTCATTGTTGGTGGGATTCCAGACTGGTACAACCATTCTGGAAATCAGTCTGGAGGTTCCGCAGAAAATTGGACATTGAACTATCTGAGGATCCAGCTATACCTCTCTTGGCATATACCCAAAAAAGATGCCCCAACATATAAAAAAGACACGTGCTCCACTATGTTCATCGCAGCCTTATTTATACAGCCAGAAGCTGGAAAGAACCCAGATGCCCTTCAACAGAGGAATGGATACAGAAAATGTGGTACATCTACACAATGGAATATTACTCAGCTATCAAAAAACAATGACTTTATATGAAATTCATAGGCTAATGGTTGGAACTGGAAAATATCATCCTGTGTTAGATAAGCCAATCACAGAAAAACACACATGGTATGCACTCATTCATATGTGGCTATTAGCCCGAATGCTTGAATTACCCTACATGCCTAGAACAAATGAAACTCAAGACGGATGATCAAAATGTGAATGCTTCACTCCTTCTTTAAAAGGGGAACAAGAATACCCTTGGCAGGGAATAGAGAGGCAAAGATTAAAACAGACACAGAAGGAACACCCATTCAGAGCCTGCCCCACATGTGGCCCATGCATATACAGCCACCCAATTAGACAAGATGGATGAAGCAAAGAAGTGCAGGCCGACAGGAGCTAGATGTAGATCTCTCCTGAGAGACACAGCCAGAATACAGCAAATACATAGGCGAATGCCAGCAGCAAACCCCTGAACTGAGACCAGGACCCCTGTTGAAGGAATCAGAGAAAGAACTGGAAGAGCTTGAAGGGGCTCGAGACCCCATATGAACAACAATGCCAAGCAACCAGAGCTTCCAGGGACTAAGCCACTACCTAAAGACTATACATGGACTGAGCCTGGACTCTGACCTCATAGGTAGCAATGAATATCCTAGTAAGAGCACCAGTGGAAGGGGAAGCCCTTGGTCCTGCTAAGACTGAACCCCCAGTGATCATGATTGTTGGGGGAAGGGCGCAGTGGGGGAGGATGGGGAGGGGAATACCCATAAAGAAGGGGAGGGGGAGGGGAGGGGGATGTTGGCCCGGAAACCGGGAAAGGGAATAACATTCGAAATGTAAATAAGAAATACTCATGTTAATAAAAAAAAATTTAAAAAAAAGGGATTACTTACCTAATTATAAGCTCCCTGGACAAAACAATTACTCTGCGTGCAGGATTCTATAGTGTCAGTTTGAAATCTTCTATTGACTTGCAAAGGAGCTGACATGAAAGTGTAGCAAACTCTCATCCAGTTTTATGAAAGTGTTGACAGAAGAAGAAGCCAGGTTAAAAGAGGACCAAGGATAGGACGGAAGAGTTGAAATGAGCTGGTGCCCTTCCCTAGGCCATTGTGGAGCATGTAAGGGAGTGTGGGAAGCTCACCATTGCACCATTATGTGGGCTCTCTTGTAATAGCACATTAGCATTAAACATCACAGATATCCTTAAAAAAAAAGACTGAACCCCCAGTGAATGTGACTGTTGGGGAGAGGGCGGTCATGGGGGGAGGATGGGGTGGGGAACACTCATATAGAAGGGGAGGGGAAGGGTTAGGGGGATGTTGGCCCGGAAACCGGGAAAGGGAATAACATTGGCAATGTAAATAAGAATTACTCAAGTTAATAAAAAAAAGGTTATATATATATATATATATATATATATATATATAAAGATTAATGAAATAGAAAAAACAGTACAAAGAAACAAATCTATGGCTGGTTCTTTGAGATAAACAACATCCACAAAATCTTGGCCCAAATAACAAACAAACCAACAAAACCAATATCATTAATGACTGTTTTTGGAGCAAAGCATCTGTTTCCTTTCTTAAGGTATTCAGTTGTGCTCTCTGGCCAAAGATCATTCTAGTTGGGTTTGTTGACTATTTACACCTACTCAGGGAGCAGTGGGGATGGCCATGAAACCTTCTTTTGAATATCTGGACACTCTTTAGTATCAATTCTATGCAGCTATCTCTTAATATTATGTAGCCTTGGAAAGAGGCTAGAGTACATAGACCAAGAAAGACTAGGGAAACGTTCTACATCTACTTCCATGCTAGATGGAATTCCTAATCCCTGGCAGGCAATGCTTTTTAGGTGAGGTGGCCTGTTATGGGGAAAATACTCATATCCAAGTAAGTGGCCCTTGAAATATGTTCTATTAGGAAGTCCAGTATACTCCTTGATTTCCCTAAGAGATGTTTTGTAGAATCATGCCTTACTTTGTCATTGCAACCTCAGGAGAAGGAATAAACTTTGCTTATGTCCCCACTTAGGAAGGACATTTAGCAAACCTTGGCATAGTTAGCAGGATACGACCAAAACAATGATAACTTTAGATCAATAGTATTGTACCCTATGTGACCTATGAGTCAAATGAATAAAGCAAAGCTGCCTGGGGAATTGTTGCAGAAGAAACTTTGACCTGGTTGTTTGTGATGGATGTAGTGGCTGAAGGATAGACAGTACAGATAAAGCTGTATATAACTGAGGTAGGGCCAGCAGAAACATTGCTATTGGTGAGAAAAATCCCCACATGACACTTTTATTGCATATGGTATGAAGCAATGTAATTGTCTGATGGGTATAGTACACTCTGAGACTATGAAGATGCAAAAGGCCTAGAGTAGATATTAAAAGTGCAGGGAGTAGTACTTCAGGGATGGTGGTAGCAATGAGCAACTAGGCATTATGGGTAATAGGTCTCTGAGGTTTTGGTGGCAGTCTCAAGAGAGATTGTAGGTATAAAGGGAAAATTAATGGGAAAAGAGGGTATGAGCCTGGTGGCTTCAACATTGACCTCAGATTTAGTGTGTAAAATGGATGAAAGGTATAGAGAAATGGAAATGCTAGCCTGCTGTACTTTATAGCTAGGAGAATAAAACAGGAAGAAGCCCAATTTAGACCTGTTATTCAGAACCCCTCCTGGAACCCTAAAACTTAGAAATTCTAGGAAAAATCAGGCAGCAAAGACAAAGGAAGTGATGTTGAAGTGACAGATGCTCCTCAGGTCTTGGCCATATCTTAAATACAGGGAAAGGGGGAAGTATGATGCAGTATGCTGAAGGACAACATATAACAATGGGCAAGTATAGGACACTATGGTAATCAGAGAATACTCAGAGTCAGAGCTGTTGGATCTACAGAATGCTTTAAAACAAACAATGAAGGAACTCCTCACTACCTGTCTTGTGATGCCATGGAACCCAGTAGTATGTGGCATCAGTCTAAGTAATTTAAATGAACGCTTCCCAATCTAAGGAAATACAATGTTAATTAGTTCCTGATGGAGTGAATCATAGGAGCCATTGGGGTTACCTGGTTATCTTCAGCCATTTTCTCTACTCATTTTAGGTCCTGGAAAACAACAGGAGGAAATTATCTATAAAAAACCAGGAGATTCAGAAAGCAGTATTTTCTAGTTTAAAGACCTAGACTGGACTATATTTAAAGAACTAAGAAAGAAAGTGACTTATATGGAACAGTGGTAACAATGCTGAGCATCATGATTTTGTGTGATTTGTATCAAGTGGGGAAGGCTACTTGAATTTAGACCTTCAAGTATTCCAGGTCCATATCAGGTAATGCATAACTATCTCAAACTTCATCTCTAGGGCAATCCAGCACCCTAGCCTCTGTGGGCACCTCTACTCATGTGCACATACCACCACCTACACATACAAAAATATATTCATAATTAAAAATAATTTAAGACTTTCAAATTTTAAATTAAATTGTAAGCAAACAGCCCTTCTCAGTTCAAGTTAAGTTGCCAGTATTATTCTACATCAAAACCACACAATGACACAAAAAAGAGAAAACTACAGACTAGTAATGCTGATCAAAATTGATACAAATGATGGTAGTATAACTATTTGTCTGCATGTTATCACCCTGCACAAATCTGAAGGCCAACTGGATCAAATACCTCAATATAATACAAAATCTAATAGAAGAGAAAGTATGGAATAGTCTTTAATTCATTGGTAGAGGAGACAACTTCCTGAACAGAACACCTAAGGCACTAAGATCAACAATTAATAAATGGTATCTCCAAAAACTGAAAAGCTTCCATAAGGTAAAGTGTACCATAAAAGGACAAAAATTGACAGCTTATTGAATGGGAAAACCTTGTCATCAATCTCACACCAGTTAGAGGGCTGATATCCAAAATATATAAAGAATTCAAGAAACTAGATATAAACAAACCAAATAATCTAATTTAAAGGTGGGATAGAGATCTAATCAGAGAATTCTTCACAGAGAAATCTCTAATGGCCAGAAGCACTTAAATCAGCCATCATGAAATGCGAATGAAAATAAATCTGAGATCCCATCTTACACTCATCAGAAGGGCTAAGTTAAAAACTTCAAGTGACAGCACATGCTGGTACAGAAAACACTCCTCCATTGCTAGTAGGAATGAAAATTTGTACAACAACTCTAAAAATAAATTTTGTGGTTTGTCAGAAAACTGGGACTAATTCTAACTCAAGACCCCACTCTACCACTCCTGACAAAACACCAAAAGTACCCAAGAGATGCTCTTCCATATCACATGGAGACTTGTTCATTTGTGCTCATAGCAGTTTTACTCATAATAGCTATAAAATGGAAACAACCTAGATATCCCTCAACTGAAAAATGAATAAAGGAATGTGGTACATTTACACAATAAAGTAGTACTTAGCTATTAAAAACAATGACATCATAAAACTTGCAGGCAAATGGATGGAATTAGAAAAGATCATTGTAACTGAGGTAACCCAGACCCAGATAAACAAACATGGCATGTGCTTATTTATAAATGAGCAATAGTTGTAAAGCACAGGATAACTACTACAATCCACAGACTCAAGGGACAAAATAACAAGGAAGGCTCGAGGTGGGAATGGTTGAATCTCACTGAGAAGGGGAAGAATCAAGGGTGGCCAGGGAGGTGTCTAGAGAGGGATGGGAGTAGGAATGGGAACAGGAGAGATCAGTTGAGAGGAGGACAGAGGCAGAGAGTACTAAAAGACAACTGAATAGGGACATTTCTGGAACAAGATATAAACCTAAGGCAATGAAGGCTCCCAGAATTCTAAGAGGCAACCCTAATTAAGACTTCTAGCAATGAGGGATATGGAGCCTGAATGAACCATCTCCTGTAAGCAGGCAAGACTTCCAATGAGGGATTGAGATAACAATCTGGCCACAAAACCTTTGATCTACAATTTGTCCTGCCTATAAGATGCACAGGGAAAAAGATGGAGCAGAAATTGAGGAAATGGCCAACCAAAGACTGATCCAACTTAAGGCACAGGCTGTGAGAGTGAGCCCTACCCTGACCCTGTTAATGATATTCTGCTATATGTGCCTGGCATGACCATAATTAGAAAGGCTTCATCCAGTAAATGATACAAGCAGATGCAAAGACCCAAAACCAACCATTAGGCAGAGGTATCCTGTGGAAGAGTAGGAGTAAGGAATGTAGGAGCCACAGGGGTCAAGAACAGCACAAGAAAATTTACGTATTCAACTAACCTGGACCCATAGGGGTTCATGGAGACTGAATTTCTAACTAGGGAGCATGCATGAGACTGACCTATATTCCTGCCCTCTGCACATATGTAACAGTTGTGTAGCTTGGTTTTTGTGTGGAACTCCTAGCATCAGGAGCAGGGGCTGTCTCTGACTCTGCTGCCTGCCTTTGGGACTACCTATTCCTCAACAGTTGGCTCCTTGTCTAGCCTCAATAGGACAAGATGCATCTCATCTTACTGTATATGCGAAGGCTGGTTAATATCCATGGGAGGTCTCTCCTTTCCTAAAGAGAAAGGGAGGAAGAGTGGATGTCTGAACAGAAAGGGAGGAAGAGTGGATGGCGGATAGGAGGAGAGGAGGAATGGGAAACTGCAGTTGGGATGGAAAGGCAATTAACTAATTTTAAAAATTTAAAAGAATGTAGCTATAATTGTTAAAGAAAATAGCACCATTGAACAAAAATCTCTTGCTCATCACTGGAGCAACAGGAAAGATGCCCTTATATGAAGATCTCAGTCATCAACTTGTCCATCTTTTAAAAATGGGACTTTGCTTGAAAGAATGGAGCACAATCTAAAGGTGCCTCTGATGTGATTTCTTGTTGGAAAGCAAATACCTGGGTAATTTCTTAAAGTAAATACAGAAAGGCCAAAGTACCTGTGGTCCAAAATGGCTAAACAAGAGATCTTGAAACCATCAACAATATGTATTTTACTGGAATGAAGGGTAAATTAGAGGATAATCAAGACTTGTGCCAAGGGTCCTGATGGCCAACCTTGCCAGTCAATTTATGACAGGGTTGGATTCCCTGAAAGGGAGCTCTGGATCTACACCAGCATAATTCTGTGAAGGTAAAACCTTGGTGTTGCTATAAAATTATAATCAAATTAAAAGGCTCTCTTTGACCCCCATTAGGTCTGGCACCACAATGCCCCAAGATATCTAGTAGATATCTTGCCAGAAACACACATTCCAACTCCATGGGGGCCCAGTGTCTCTAGCCACCACACACTCTCTTAAACTTAAATCGCTACATGAACGAACACACAACACAATAACCTCTGATCCAATTGATAAGATCTAATTGCCCACCTAAACATATAAAGCCCTATATACATCTATCCATTAAGAATATTCATAGCAATCTGTAAATACACAGAGTGGAATCTTAACGACAACCTCCATGATCTCTCCATGGCTTCTCCCTCCTGTTCCCATCTCCTCCTACTCCCTCAAACTTCCCGCCATCCTCCCTTCTTGTCCAATGATAGGCCTCGTTCTATCTTGTACCTGCCTACACCTGCATGATGACATCATCCCACACCTTGATTGTTATGGAAGGCACCAGGATTTTTGAGATATGGAGACCATGAGATGTTTTCTGAGAAAATCTGTAGGAATGAAGTAGAGCTGGCCTAATAGAGAGGCCACGTGTGCAGAAGAAAACAAAGGCATAGACATGGGGCTGCTCACACCCTTTGGAGTCCAGATAATTTTATCATGAACCTCAGATGTCATGCAGAGAAATGCTGGATATGGTTTTTCTTCTAGTTTTGGCCTTTATTTCCATCTTTCTTTCCTACAACCCCCCTCCCTATTCCTTGTTTCTGGAATGGAATGTTTACTCTGTACCAAAGAATGCTGCCAACATAACTTGGTTTTTAATTGTTCACTGGTTCATCGTTACAAGATTACCTTGACAATTAATGGTTCCAGGGGGATCTGGTAACGTTTCTCACTGCTATTGAAATTTTTTATGATACTGCCATCTATTCAGAAAATCTTTTCCTACTCCTCTATCTAGAAATATTTTACTTATATTTTCTTTCAGTCATTGTAACTCTCAGGTTTACTTTGAGGTATTTGATCTATTTTGAATTGAATCTTGTGCAAGGTGAGAGACAGAACTAGGTTCATTCCTCTACATGTGGCATTCTACCTTTCCAAATACCACTTGTTAAATAAGTTGTATTTTTCTGCTATGGTATATTTTAAAAATGTGTTTTATTTGTGTATGTATGTGTGTGTATAATGTATGTGTGTATGGAACTGTACAACCCACTGTGTACATGCCAGAAGACAACTTTTCCAACTTTTCTCTTTCTCTATCATGCTGCTACTTGAAATGTGGCAGGGCAGTAAGTACCTATAACCAGTCAGTCATCTTGCTACCTTTCTGTTACAGGTTTTTAACATCTTAGTAAAAATTTAGGTGGCTATAACTTTGTGAGTTTATTTCTTGGCCCTTTATTCTTTTCATTTGGGTTACAGTTCTGGTTGGGGACCAGTAGTATGCTCATTTTGCAACTATGGATGTATAATCTAATTTGAAATAAAATACTGCAGTAATGGCTCTCTTTGTTACATATTGCTTTAGAAAATTTGGGCCTTGATTCCTTCTTGTTCCTCATCCCTTTTGGCTCTTAGTGTAGTTTGGCCTCTTTTCTGGTGTTCCCTGAGTCTTAAGGTGAGAAGTCTAATGGAGACACCCCATTTAGGGTTTAGTGTTCCAAGGTCTCTCAGTCTTTACTTACTCTCAGGCTCTGGTTTTCTGCATTTGTTCCCATCTATTCCATGAGGAAGCTTCTCTGATGATAGATCAGCAAGGCATGAATGTATGAATATAGCAGAATATTTGAGGAGTCATTTTGCCAAAACCCTCTAGTAGAATGGAAGTATTTGTTCTTTCAATAGGTCCATGACCTATTTCAATTCAGGTTCTTGGCCAATAAAGCAGTGTTGACAATGGGCTATACCTATCTCATCAAATGAGCCTTAAATACAGGCTCTCTAAAGCTTTGTGCCACTACTGTACTAGAAGGGAGATTGTCACTGTAGATTTAAGGTGTTGCAGCTCAGGTGCTGTTTACCTTTTTCCTTTTGTAGTCATCAGAGTCCTTCCAGTAGCATGAATACTAGTGACTAGAGGTGAAGGCTCTACATAGGCACCATCTTGACTTCTCCCTTTTCAATGGATTATATAGGTATTAATTTCAGCAATAAGACCTTCTTATCAGTTTGTGGAAAGCAAACAGTAGCATTGATAGTAGCTTGGTTTCTTGGGAGTTGCATTGGGGTCCCTTTGTTCCAGCTGTATATGGAGCAGAGAATGGCCTAGTTGGGCATCAATGGGAGGAAAAGCCATTGGTCCTGCCAAGGTTCAACTCCACAGTGTACAGGGATATCAGGTCAGAGAGGCTGGAAATGGGGATGGTTGGGGAGGGGGAATATCCTTATAGAAGAAGGGGGACGCTGGAAAAGATAGGGGATTTATGGATAGGAAACTGGGAAAGGAGATAACATTTGAAATGTAAATAAACAAAACATCTAAAAAAAAAAAAAAAAAAAGAGCAGACACTGCCCGGACCTGAAGGGACCTGGTCAAAAGCTCCCTGCAGCCGAATCCTGTGGGAGGGAGAGCAAAACCTTCAGAGGGGCAGACACGCCTGGGAAGCCAGAAGAGACTACAGTCTGCCCACATTTCTGACTCCAGAGGAAAACACCTAATGCCATCTGGGACCCCGGTGCATGAGGGCCCCAGGAAAAGGCGGTGCAGGCCCTCCTGGTTGCTGCCCTCATGGAGAGCTCAAAAGCAGCCCCCCAGGAGCAACTTCAGCCGTGGACCACAGGTAAGACCAACTTTTCTGCTCCAAGGGACCTGCCTGGTGGACTCAGGACACGCACCCACAGGAACAGCTGAAGACCAGTAGACAGGAAAGACTACATGCCTGAAAGCAGAACACTCTGTTCCCATAACTGGCTGAAAGAAAACAGGTCCACAGCACTCCTGACACACAGGCCTACAGGACAGTCTAGCCACTGTCAGAAATAGGAGGACAAGGTAACACCATAGAAAACCTGATGACGAGAGGCAAGTGCAGGAAACCAAGCAACAGAAACCAAGACTACATGGCATCGTTGGAGCCCAATTCTCCCACCAATGCAAACACTGAATACCCAAACACACCAGAAAAGCAAGATCTAGATTTAAAAACACATTTGATCATGATGATGGAGGACTTCAAGAAAGACATAAAGAACTCCCTTAGAGAAACACAGGAAAACATAAATAAAGAAGTAGAAGCCTATAGAGAGGAATCACAAAATCCTTGAAAGAATTCGAGGAAAACACAATCAAACAGTTGAAGGAATTAAAAATGGAAATAGAAGCAATAAAGAAAGCACAAAGGGAGACAACCTTGGATATAAAAAAACCAAAGGAAGAGACAAGGAGCCGTAGATACAAGCATCATCAACAGAATACAAGAGATAGAAAAGAGACTCTCAGGAGCAGAAGATTTCATAGAAATCATCGACACAACTGTCAAAGATAATGTAAAACGGAAAAGGCAATTGGTCCAAAACATACAGGAAATCCAGGACTCAATGAGAAGATCAAACCTAAGGATAATAGGTATAGAAGAAAGTGAAGAATTCCAGCTCAAAGGACCAATAAATATCTTCAACAAAACCATAGAAGAAAACTTCCCTAATCTAAAGAAAGAGATGCCCATAAACATACAAGAAGCCTACAGAACTCCAAATAGATTAGACCAGAAAAGAAACTCCTCCTGTCACATAATAGTCAAAACACCAAATGCATAAAACAAAGAAAGAATATTAAAAGCAGTAAGGGAAAGTATTACATATTTTTCTGTCTTTCTTCCTTTGAACTATACTTTATCAATAACCATCATGAATTTCTGTTTTCAGGTTTTAGATACTGTGTGTGTGTCCGGGGGAGGGATGTTATATTTTTGATTGTCATTCTAATAGGGTCTTGAGTGTCATAGGAAACAATCTTCTGGGCATGTCTTTAATCTTAATTATCCTCTGACTATGACTGTTGAAAAATATCTTTAATAGGTTAATAGGATGAGGAGGTAACCCTAAAATTGAGATTTGTTCTATGAACTATATGAAGAGGAAAGCAGTTAAGTATGATCATTTCTCACTCTGCTTCCTGACTGCATATTCAATGAGAACAGTTGCCTTGAATTCTTGTCTCCATGATTTCTTTGTTCAAAGGAACGATTTCTTTAAACCACAATACAAAGAAACCCCTCATTCTTTAAGTTTGCTTCTTACTAGGTGTTTATTCACAAGCATGGGGCAACTAACTAATACAAATGATTTTCTTTAGAAATTGTTCTCAATTTCTGGAACTATAGAAGACTTGGTGTAATAACTGAACAATGACATTGCAAGAGTAATAAGCATATACCTTTTCATTCTCTTCTCTAAAAGAAGTCTTTTTATAAAGTATGTATATTTCTAACTCCTCATTTATTTAACCCACTATATTAGGACTTCTTAGGATTTGAGCATGTCTTACTCCACATTGTTCCTGGCACACATAGTGCCTGTAACAGAATCAACCTACATACAGGATGAGAAATTAATGTTTCATGTAATATTTCTCTTGAAAATGCTCATATACCAGAACCAATTAAATTACCTAGCTATATTAAACTATTTTCCTTAAATACTATGAATATGTAATCATGCTGAGAGAATTTTACCTATGTACATTGAGGGGGGATGGGTTAAAATGTAAGGACAATCACATTGCATTTCAAGTGTCACTATTGTGCTCTTAAATTAAATTTCCAAGTCTTTAAGGAGTTTCCTTGGGGTACCATACTAAGTTCTATATTTTTTCACAACTGATGATGGCATCATCCTGTTTCTTTCCTCTTAGATTTCCTCTTAGTTTTCCTCTTAGTTCTCAGAGGATCTCAGCTTCCACATGCAACACTATTTTCCATATCATATAACATACATGAATCCAAAGGGCAGAAAAGTGATACTACTAGATAATCAGGCAGAAAAATCAGTTTAAGATTGTTAGTTATGCCACAGAATAACTAAATCATTAGCTAAGTCTCCTTTTACTTTTTACTTCTTTTACTTTTCTGGCCGTGATTCCCCGTTTTACTTGATATTACTTTGAGAAGAATGAAATGAGTGAAACCACATAATTTAGGAAAATATGAACCTAGTTTTAAGAGAGAATTCATTTCCTTCTGTAACCTCTGATGGTGAGGATACCATCAAAACTGAATTTTTAGGGGCTGTAATGATTACTGGGTTGGGAAGAGCACTTGATGCTTTTCCAGAGGAACTGCATTCAATTCCTAGCACAAACTAGGTGGAGAGAAATGACCTGTAAGTCCACCTCCACAGGTATCTGACACCTCAGGCCTCTTTATGCATTTGCATTCACATGCACATACCCACATAAAAACACTTGCATGTGTATAATTAAAAGAAATGAAATACATTTAAAATATCATTACAAAATATCACATTACTATTGGGCATCATTATAAAGTTAAAAAGGCCCTGTGTTATAAAAGAGCTGCAGTATGATGGATCACAAAGTGAAAGTGAAGGTGGATCTGGAAGTGGAATTTTATGGGACATGGAGAAAGTTTTTGTTGTTCTGGAATAATATTGGTTGCAGCAGAATTTTTGAAGAAGAGCTATAGAGGTAAAGGTGACGGTAAAGAGGTAATTATGGAGGCTATAAAAGATTCAGAGATGATGATTTCAATAATGGTAGTAATCCATATAGTGAAGCAGAATATAATTGAACCAAAATTAGAAATCAAGGTGGTGATTATGGTGATAATGGAGAAGGACATGATGTTCATTAAAACAGAGTAAATTTTTCTGCAGGTAAATATGATGGCAATGTGAACTATAATGATTTCAGAAAGGAAAGTGGAAAACAGCAATAATATTATGTACTTACAAAAGGGGCCAGTTTTAATGTAAGTAACTCATGCAGCCACTATGGTTACATAATACTCAAGCAGTATTACAGAGCAATAGTGATAAAAAACTGCATGGTATTGGTATAGACAGACAGATAGACCAGTGGAATAGAATTGAAGACCCAGAAATGAAACCACACACCGATGGTCACTTGATTTTTGGCAAAGGAGCCAAAACCATCCAATGGAAAAAAAGATAGCATTTTCAGCAAATGGTGCTGGTTCAATTGGAGGTCAGTATGTAGAAGAATGCATATTGATCCATGCTTATCACCCTGTACAAAGCTTAAGTCCAAGTGGATCAAGGACCTCCTCATCAAACCAGATACACTCAAACTAATAGAAGAAAAAGTGGGGAAGCATCTTGAACACATGGGCACTGGAGAAAATTTCCTGAACAAAACACCAATGGCTTATGCTCTAAGATCCAGAATCAACAAATGGGATCTCATAAAACTGCAAATCTTCTGCAAGGCAAAGGACACTGTTGTTAGGACAAAACAACAACCAGCAGATTGGGAAAAGATCTTTACCAATCCTACAACTGAAAGAGGACTTATATCCAAAACATACCAAAAACTCAAGAAGTTAGACCACAGGAGACAAATAACCCTATTAAAAATAGGCTGAGAGCTAAACAAAGAATTCACAGCTGAGGAATGCCGAATGGCTGAGAAACACCTAAAGAAATGTTCAACATCTTTAGTCATAAGGGAATTGCAAATCAAAACAACCCTGAGATTTCACCTCATACAAGTGAGAATGGCTAAGATCAAAAACTCAGGTGACAGCAAATGCTGACGAGGATGTGGAGAAAGAGGAACACTCCTCCATTGTTGGTGGGATTGCAGACTGGTACAACCATTCTGGAAATCAGTCTGGAGGTTCCGCAGAAAATTGGACATTGACCTACCTGATGACCCAGCTATACCTCTCTTGTGCTTATACCCAAAATATGCCCCCACATATAACAAAGACACCTGCTCCAGTATGTTCATAGCAGCCTTATTTATAATAGCCAGAAGCTGGAAAGAACCCAGATGCCCTTCATCAAAGGAATGGATACAGAAAATGTGGGACATCTACACAATGGAATATTACTCAGCTATCAAAAACAATGACTTTATGAAATTCATAGGCAAATGGTTGGAACTGGAAAATATCATCCTGAGTGAGGTAACCTAATCACAGAAAAACACACATGGTATGCACTCATTGATAAGTGGATATTAGCCCAAATGCTTGAATTACCCTAGATTCACAGAACACATGAAACTCAAGAAGGATGACAAAATTGTGAATGCTTCCCCTTCTTTAAAAGGGGAACAAGAATACCCTTGGCATGGAATAGGGAGGCAAAGTTTAGAACAGAGGCAGAAGGAACACCCATTCAGAGCCTGCACCACATGTGGCCCATACATATACAGCCACCAAACTAGATAAGATGGATGAAGCAAAGAAGTGCAGGCCGACAGGAGCTAGATGTAGATCTCTCCTGAGAGACACAGCCAGAATACAGTAAATACAGAGGCGAATGCCAGCAGCAAACCACTGAACTGAGAACGGGACCCCCACTTGAAGGAATCAGAGAAAGGACTGGAAGAGCTTGAAGGGGCTCAAGACCCCATATGAACATGAATGCCAACCAATCAGAGCTTCCAGGGACTAAGCTACTACCCAAAGACTATACATGGACTGACCCTGGGCTCCAACCTCATAGGTAACAATGAAAAGCCTAGTAAGAGCACCAGTGGAAGGGGAAGCCCTTGGTTCTGCCAAGACTGAACCCCCAGTGAACATGATAGTTGGGGGGAGGGTGGTAATGGGGGGAGGATGGGAGGGGAAGCCAAAATAGAAGGGAAAGGGGAGGGGTTAAGGGGATGTTGGCCTGGAAACCAGGAAGGGGATTAACAATCGAAATGTAAATAAGAAATACTCAATTTAATAAAGATAAGAATTTAAAAAAAGCCAGTGATGTGTTTGCATGTCAAGTTGACAAGGGGTCCATTGTACCATCTATTTTTATGTTAACTTGACACAAGCTAGAGAAACCTTGAAAGGAGGGAACTTCAATTGAGAAATTATCTCCATTAGATCCAGAATTTTCTTAATTAGTATTTGATGGGGAGGGTCCAGCCCTTTGTGAGTGGTGCCACACTTGGGGTGGTGGTCCAAGGCAGACTGAGCAAACCGTGAGGAGCAAACTAACAAGCAGCATCCCTCCATGGTCTCTGAACCAGCTGCCGCCCTGTTTGCTGCCCTGACTTCCCTCATTAATAGACTGTTATCTGGAAGTATAAGGTGAAATAAACTCTTTTTCCCCAAGTTTTTTTTTTTGGTCAAAAAAAAAGGAAAAAAAATATTGTTCAGAGAAAATGCAATGGGCAGACAGAAAAATAATACAGAAAGAAAAACAAAAAGAAAGGAAGGAAGGGAAGAAAAAGAAAGAAAAAAGAAAAGGAGGAATTACTATACAATTTTTGAAAAAAGAAGGAAAAAGTTCTATACTACATCTATATAATCTAAGGTATTGCCTAAGTTTTTATCTAACATTTGATTATTTCATATTCTACAATGAGGTCTCTAGTCCAGGGAAAAGCAGAGTGTAATACACATGCAGAAGGTGAGTAAAGTATTAAATGAATTTAAGGATGTTTGGAAAACCCATTCAAAACCATTATTTTATGGTTACCTAAAATACTTAAATGATATATGTAAGTTTATGTGTAAATACATGCATAGAACTCTCCCCTATGTGTGCATATACATGTATATACATATATATGTATGTGTGTATATATATATGTATATACATATATATATATATATATTTGTGTGTATGTTAAAACACTTAGACTAATATTCTCCCATGTTCATAAACTATTTAATGGAAACCCCACTATTAGACACAGGAAACCCTCCTTTGAGTTGTTGTTTATGGACATTTAAGAGGCTTACCTGTAGTAAAATGAAAGTGCTATAATTTTACAGAGTTTACAAGATATTATTTGAGTTAAATAGAATAATATGTGTAAATTTATTGATGTGAAGGGAAGTACGATAAATAATTAGTGGTAATCAGAAGAATGTTTGATTCCACATGGTCTTCGGCTAGTTTCTTTTTTATCACCCAAATTTAGGAGACAATTTGAATATAAAAGTACTCTCTTTGGAGTCTAACTTTTTGAGTTCATTATGTATTTTGGATATTAGCACTTCTGTCTTAGTTAGGGTCTTACTGCTGTGAACACACACCATGACAAAGAAAAGTCATAAAAGACAACATATATTTTGGGCTGGCTTACAGGATCAAAGGTTCAGTCCATTATCATCAGGAGGGAACATGGCAGCATCTAGGCATGCATGGTACAGGCAAGTTGAGAGCTCTACATCTTTATCTAAAGGTTGCTAGTGGAGCACTAACATCCAGGCAGCTAGGATGAGGGTCTTAAAGCCCACACCAGCCCATACCATAGTGGTATACCTACTCCAACAAAGCCACACCTACTCAAACAGGGTCACATTTTCTCCCTGGGTCAAGCATATACAATCACAGCCCTCAATTGGATATAGGGTTAGTGAAGTTTTTCCCAATCTAGGTTGCCATTTTGACAGTGTCCTTTGCTTTACAGAAGCTTTTTAATTTTATGAGGTCCCACTTGTCAATTGTTGATCTTACAGCCTCAACCATTGGTGTCTGGTTCAGGAAAATTTCCCCTGAGCCCATGTGCTCGAGGCTCTTTCCCAATTTCCATCCTTCCATCTTCTGGGGTCTTCTTTGTTTTCTTTCTTCAGGGACTTGAAGTTCTTGTAATGCAGATCTTTCACTTGCTTGGTTAGAGTCACAGCAAGCAGTTTATATTATTTGTGACTATTGTTACTGGGGATGTTTCCCTAATTTCTTTTTCAGCCTGTTTGACTCAGAGTTGTTCCTGTCTAAAAGAAATGCAGAGACAAAAATGGATCAGAGATTGAAGGAAAGGCCATCCAGTGACTGGCCCAACATGGGATCCATCCCATGGGTGGGCAACAAACCCCAACACTATTATTGATGCCATGTTGTGCTTGCAGACAGGAGCCTAGCATAGCTGACCTCTGAGAAGCTCTATTCGAAGCTGAGACAGAAGCAGATACTTAACACCAAGCATTGGAAAAGGTCAGGGACCTCTATGGAAGAGGTAGGGGAAGGACTGAAGACACTGAAGAGAATGGCTATCCCATAGGAAGACCAATAGTATTAACTAATCCAGACCCTTCAGAGCTCACACAGTCTAATCCGCCAACCAAAGGGAATACACGAGCTGTTCAGTGGTCTCCAGCACATGTTTCCTAATCCTAATTTGCCCTAATCCTGTATAGGCATGATGCCCCAGGGAAGGAGGATACAAGGCAGTGAGATGGAGGACTGTGGCTTGGTGAGGAGGTGGGATGGGGGTGGCAGCACCTCTCAGAAGCAAAGACATGAAGAACTCTTGGAGGGGGGACTGGGAAGTGGGGTGACATTTGGAATGTAAATAAATAAACAGTTTAATAATAATTCATAAAGTATCTTCACTAGATTCAATGCATATCAAATAGCCTCAACACTTGTATATGAAGCCTTCAGAAAATGACATAAACAATGACCTCAAAAAAAGACTGAAGATTGGCAGAGAAACAAACAGAAGTTGAAGCTCAAGAACTTTAATCTATTTCATGGAATGCCACCTGAATCAACACAGTGATATCAAAGATTTAAAGAGACAGTTGTAGAAGCAAACCTAGATCAGAAAAATTGATGAATGCTATCTAAAAGTATTAGATAAATATATTTCTTCTCCTTATCCTGCCTTGTCTCCAATTAGGCCAACTGGAACATTGGGTACAGTAGAGAATGTATCTTCAAAAAGAAACAGTTAGATTAGAGGAGATTTTAAGGAGGATTAAGGGTCCGGTAGAGAGATGGGATGAATAGTGTTGGTTGTCAACATGTAATTAATTAAAAACCAACTGGATGGGGTATACCTGTGAGGATTATTTTCCTTAGTTAAAACATTTGATATTGGAAAATCCACTTTCATTCAAATCTTTAGAGGTTGGAAGATATGCCATTAATCTGGGCCACACTTTCTGCTGGAAGCCTATACAAATAACACAAAAGAAGGAAGCTTGTTCTTTCTTTTGGCCTGGTTGCCCCCATTCTCACTATGAAGTATATTTCCTTCACTGACTGGTATTAGAAGAAGTTCTTCATGATTCTGGAATATACTGAACACCATCTGTGAAATCCAGCTTCCTGGACTGAACAGCTACTAGATTCTTGGACCTTCCTAGACAGTCATTTTTGGACTATCTAGACACACACACACACACACACACACACCCATATATATGCATATATATGTATATATGTATATATCTATATAGATAGATATAGATATATATAGAGAGATATATTTCTGTTTCTAAGGATCCTGACTAATACAATAGACATGGTAAAACAAGTGAGAATACAAAACCATACAGCTATAGGTGTACACTATGTAAATTAGTGTTTAGTCCTTTATTAACTTTATCTTTTCCCTGTATTTAACTCCATTTTCCATACTTATATGTGTAGTCATTATCTTCCTATTCTTGGGTATCATACAATAGAGTTAGTGTATCATATTTGCCTGCAAAGAGACATTTTTCCCATATTGAAGATTTAGAATTGAATCGTTATTACCATTTCTACAAATTTTGTGTGTAATTATGTTTGAATTGAGGAAGTTGCATACCCAGCACTGGATGCTGATTTTAAAACTCAATGGATACTCTGTATCACCCTCTGAATACTGGGATTATAGGTATGTGTAACTCCACCAGAGGATCATATGTTTTTAACTTAAAATGGTATTTTTTGTGTTTCATGATGAGTTTTAACTATTTAAGAAAACTTCTCTCCTTTACTTAAAACCATCTGTACCACCGTTTACTTTAACTAGGTTCAGTGGGTTTTATTGTAAACAAAAAAGTGGACTTCTATATTTACATACCTACTTCACAGATGCTTCACTGCTCCTATAGAGGAGCTTGGCATCAATTACATTATGGGTGTATCATTCCCACTCACATTTCACACTTGCCCTTTGAAACTATATTCTCCTTAGTG
The DNA here is from genome assembly GCF_011064425.1 of Rattus rattus. Taxonomy (NCBI): domain Eukaryota; kingdom Metazoa; phylum Chordata; class Mammalia; order Rodentia; family Muridae; genus Rattus; species Rattus rattus. The sequence continues at coordinate 55,780,039 of NC_046172.1, forward strand.
AGTCCTTTACAACATATAACTAAAAGTTAAATATTTTAAATTCCTTCCAGGTGTTACTTAACTTGTTCTCCACAATTCATTCTCAGCTTCATTACCACATAGCATCATAGCCCACACACAGCAATGACAGGAACTTAATTTCTTCTTGCTGGAACACTACATCATTTCATGTGAATTTTAACAACTGCATTCACTGAACATTTAAAAATAAGTACTTAGTGTTACAGAAGTTTATTTCATTATCATATTTTCAAAATCAGAGAAATCAATTAATTTTCCTAAGGTCATCAGGCTAACGAATTTTAGAGACAGAAATTTAACGAAAGATCATGTAACTGAGCACCAAATCCTTTGCAGGAATTCAATATTTTCCATGATTTTTCACTTTTTTTTGAAAGGTTGGATACTGTAGAGGTTAAAAGCATACAGGGTTATTTCTGGATGCAAATAATCTAGGTTTGAATCTTTGAAACTGATGATCCACTAAGTATTTAACTTGGAAAGAGGCCTCATTAACATAGACCCTCCCCCTTTTCCCCAGTTGTGAAATTGTTAAAATATTAATCTGTCTCCAAAGGTTATTGTGAGGATGAAATATGTTAATACACATTAAGCTCAACATTTTTCTGATATATCTTATGATTTGGAAATGTTATTTGTTATACTTCTCTTTTACCATTACTGTCTTTCTTGTGTTATTCATCATACTTCATCCACATATATGTATACATTTTGTATATATGAATGTTTATCTGTATAATATCTGACAATGCAAAAATCCAATTCATTGTTTTCTGACACATGTCAAATACCATCATTTTCTTTTATTATTTAAATTTTTGGTTGAAGGCATGATTTTCATGCCAGATTTTACTATAATTTTGTTAGTCACAATCAGAACAAATAGAATGACATTAAGATACAAAATATAAATAAGGACAACTAAATAAGATACTACTTACTATGAGAAAGATTTTAAGACTTTTAAAGTATTATTTCAACATCTATTTTGTTAGATTTTGATACAGGAACACTGTATCTACATCATTTCCACCCAACTCTCCTTGTCCAGATCCTTCATTGCCCCTATTCCTCCTCTATTTCTCCTTTAAATCATTTTGTTAAATTTATGTTGACAATTTTGTACATACATAGAGTGTATTTTTTTATTTCACTCCTACATTCTTCTGTCCTCTTTTCACCCACATAAACCTTCCTCCTCCCAGCATACCCCTTTCTTATGCACATGTTTTGTTTTTGTTTTTGTTTTCATCTGTTTGTTTTCTCATCAATTGGGCTTAATCATGGCTGATTCTGGGTTTCAAGAAATTTGTTGTAGCTTGGTGGATTCATCTGTGAATATACAACTTAAGACAAGAACTATTCCTTTCTCAAAGGTTCAGCAGAAGGGGTATGGGTTTTTTAGCCCTTCCCTCAATCTTGGGAGGCCCAGTCTTGTGCAAGAAAAGTATATTGAGACTCTGAGGTCACAATTTCAATGGCTGTGGTATATCAAGGAGATAAATAACATTTTGCAGCTCTTCTCCCTATCTTGCAGCTCTTACATTATTCTCTCATCTCACTGGTTTGCAACATTCCCTTAGCCATATTAAAGTGGAAGAAATGTCCTAATTGAAGGTGAAAATTCAACCATCACTTATTCTTTGCACTTTGAACAGAATGTGTCCCTTCTTTACACAAACTATTAAATTACATCAGCTAGAAGTCAATTGACCTTCTTCAGAATCATCAGAAAAAGTCTCTTAACTTATTTTCTTTACCTTTTAAAAATTCATGGATTCTTTGATAGTTACATAAATGCATTTAATACATTCTAGTCACACTTAAACCACTACTTTGTGTTCCCCTTCTTGTCCCTACCAATACTACCATCTTCAAAAAGTTCCTCTCGCATTACCATACCATTTTATTTGTACTTTGATCTTTCATCCACTAATTCTAATCATGTATTTGCATGGGCATAGGTGTGGAGAGAGCTACCAATTCATGGCAACTCACCTGTGAAGGAAACGACAAGCCCTTGTTTAGTAGAGATAAGATGCAATACCTCTTTTCAAGAGGCCAGGATCCTTGAATAAATCATCCCTTTCTCTCTCTCTCTCTCTCTCTCTCTCTCTCTCTCTCTCTCTGTCTAAAGGGGGTAGGGGAGGAGAGAGAAGGAGAGATATGTCATCTAAACTGAAAGGTGACTATTAGATGAGATTAAGAAAAATGTGTTTATTTGATTGTGGTAATTTTGTTGTCTTTTTCTTGTGTGGATAGGAAGTGGCAGATAGCTTCACTTTTTACATTAATCTTTTGAGCCACCATATCCATATACTCTGGGCTTCATAGAGGGAGTAACAATCAGTATGGGGCAGGTGTATGAGGAGAAAGTGGTATCCTGGAGCCACTGTGGGGGGTGGAGCAGAAAATGGTATATCATATCATCTGGGGATGCAGGGCCAACATTACTGTAAAAAAGACCCAAGTGTCTTCCTCCCCAGTGTTAGCCTACTACTGACCAGTAATGTGCAGGTGGCTCAGGTTGTGTTCCTCTTAGTCTTCTTCTTCAATATCATCTACCTCATACATGGTGTGTCATCACTGTAACTGACTTTTACTTTTAAATAAAATCTATTGTCACGACCATTCGAGGCCCACACCTGGATATCACATTATCTTCATGTTTTGGCACACACTCCCCTAAGATTAAGTCACAGAGAGGTAGAAGCTTGTCCCCAGGCTTTCTCATCCAGAAGGACAGCTTTACGCTCTACAGCTGCAATAAGGTTATCAGTGCTCACCTGTCCATAGGTCTGTCATGGGAACTGGGATTCATGGAAGAGGCTTGCAATTTGCTCCTTTTCCGACATTTTATTTTAACAATCTGACCAATGGCTTTGGAGAAACATTACCCAGACTTCAGCATTCACCTTGGAAGTCAGAGATAGCAGCTATTCAATGTTATTTGATTAAAAGAGAAATCTTCCTCTGTAAATTCACACTTCACTGTGGGTCCATTGGATATCCATTGTAGTGTGTTTACAATTTAACGCATTCCTGTGTCTCATTGGTTAATTGAAAGAGCTCTGTTAAAAGTTCTGCAATACAGGAATCAGAAAAATGAGAGTCTTGATATAAGCCTGTGAAGTGTATTTGTCTGAAGCAATACCAGAATGCAGCACTGGTAACTGCCATGGCAGGATTAGATGTGCCCCTGGAACATTTATCCACATGATACTGTGTTCAGATTCATGATTGACTGAAGAGGAGTTATGCGAGAAAAGAGTATGTTCTTGTAGTTAGAAAGGAATACGGAGAAAAAATAATAAACAAACTTAAAATGAAACTCAATACCTTATGCTAATTAAATAGATGAATATATAAAAGAAAGTAGTAAGGATCTATGTAGTAAAAGGATGGGTCCAGATGGAGGCATTGATGGTGGGATAAAATGAACTGCTTTTGACCATAGTCTATTATAGACATCTATAAAAAGGTCATAATGATACTCATAATTTTGTACAATTGAACTATGTTAATAATATAAAATAAATAAATATCTCGGCTTAAATACAGGTTACTTTTTGACCTTGGTTCAATAGCTTTTCATTTCTATAGCCCTCGGTTTAATAATAATTTACAAAGAAACTAACTTATGTAATTGTTCTGTTGATTTACTGATATGAAGTACATATAAGCATAAAGATCTCTATTTAGTAGCTGCCATAGAAGTTGTGATTGTACCAATTATATGCATATATATTTATAAATATAGATATAAATTTTCTATCTCTCATATGTATCATCTATCTTTAAGTCTAATCTATTTCTATCTCTATCTGATCTATATCTCACTCAAATCTATATCATCTCCATCTCTATATCATCTATCTATATCTACATCTACATTGATATCTATGTATCCTTGTATCTCTACTAGATAATACAGTTGCAATTTCTTCTATTGAATGTATTAGACATGTACAAGTGTAAATGTAAGGAAACAGACAAGAAAGGAATATGTATTTTTGCTGATACATATTGTCGTACTTTGTATCCTTGTTTCTTCAGAGGTTTCCATGGAAACATCTAGTTCATTTTTCCTCATGATTTCCTCCCACAAGGGCTTAGAAATAAGTGTATGAAGATCTTGAGGATGGAAAAATACAACTGACATCCACTGTGCTGAATTTATTATCATTTCTTTTCTCTCCATTTGATACATTCTATAGAAGATAATGTTTTAATGGCTGACCCTCTCTAATTCTATCAAGGTGACATATGATTTCCCTAAAAAAGACTCTTTATACTTTATATACAAAACAAATATTCCCACTTTAGTCTTATCACATCTCCAGTAATACTTACACCTCAATGATGGAAGAAAATTCAAAGGAAACAGATATTTACTTTTGGAGAAAACTTTATCTAACTCCTTCCAGCATCCATATTATCTTTAAAAATATTTATTTCAGATGTTCATAGAATGCATATTTTTGATGCAAGTTATTTACATAAAATGGGTTATAATTTAATCTTTTTTTTACACTCCAGATTTTTTATCCTTCTCCATGTCCATCCTCTGATCAAAGTCACATAACATACCTGCCACTCTGGTTCCATGAAGGATGCCCATCCCAGACCCCCTGCCAGACCCTTGAACTCTGAGACCCCAGTCTCATAGAGAGGAGTTAAGCATTGATTCCTCTGACTGAATCATCCAGAAGTCCTCTATCCAATACTTGATATGTTTTCTTCTTCCCTCCCTGTCCCCCTTTCCCAAACCAGTGACCTTCCTTCCCTTAGGTTACTTTCTCCTCCCATGGGGATTGACACACTACCTGGGCCTCAGCTTTATTAACCTTTTTGCTACCCAGCATCACAGTCAACCTTTTTTTTTAATAAAATCATTTTATTCTTTCTCTTAGAATTTTGCACAGTTGGAAAGGATCATATCTACCACTATCTATATCCAGCTATTTCTATATCAAGCTACCATCACCCTCCCAGGTGTTTATGTCTGTTTTTTTATAAAGGCCAATTTGTCCTGCCCAAATATCCTTTTGCACATTTGCCTTTTGAGTGTAGTGTTTAGCTACAGGGTCTAAGAATTTGAGAATATTGGATACTTCCTTTTCCAATAAGCTTATATAATAATAGCCTTTTTGGCTAAGAGTAGAACTCATCTCCTCCAATGCCTGCTCTATTTGGAGTTTGTGAACTGGCTGAATATTGTCTTACATTCTCTTCATGAACTCTTTCATATGTACATTTCCCAAGGCACAGAAGACAATTTTTCCACCACCTCTGTTTCTTATGATACTCTTGCCTTTCTCCTCCAATGCTAATCAATGCAAAAGTTGGAGGAGGGCTAAAGTATATGTTTTTGTTAGGCGTTGCACATCCTTTACTCTTGCACTTTGGTCATTATGGGTTTCGTAAGGATGCCATTTATCAAACAGATTCATATCTCTGATGGAAGTTGAGAGATGGTTCACCGCAGCATGTCGCGAATCATTAGCCTAATATAGTATACTATCAAATAATAAAAAGTGGTATTCCACTAGGACCTTGCGTCCCATAGCTGGTGTTCACAAACCCAATAATAGGTGCTAGATAAGCAGGTTTGATCTCTCGTGAAGCGGACTTAATCATAATGAGAAAGACGTAGTTAGATACTTCTGCAGGATCTTCATAACTTTGAAATGTGGTGGCAATACTCCAGTGAGGCCTGATACAGGCTAGAAATGCAGGGTTCACGCCAAGTGTATGGCTTACACCTCCGTAATGATAAAATATCCAGGTAATATGACCTTGATTTCTTTAGGTTTCATTACTCAAGTATTTAGTAGTTTGAAGTTGGTGGTGGCTCAATGTCATTGTGTTCTGGAGGAGAACTAGCATTGTTATTAGCATGCACGTTTAGGGTCTTTGCAGTATGGTCTCTAGAGTTCAGAAAGACTACTACAGTAAGACCCTGAGTATTGCAAACATAGCTAAAGCATTAATTAGAGCCTTAAATAACCTTGTGACTATGATTGTGATGGCTGAATATGTTTGCACAAAAGTGTCACTATTAGAGCTGTGTGGCATTGTTTCAGGGATTGCAAGTCATCAAGTTGGGGAATGGGCCTCCTTTCAACCAAGGGAGCCAGGCTCCTCCTAGGAGTCTCCAGATGAAGATGTAGAACTCTCAACTCCTGCACCATGCCTGCTCAGAGACTTCAAGCAAAGCTCCCACCTTGATGATAATAGAGACTGAACTCTGAAACCCATACAAATTTCAATTAAATGTTGTTCTTATAAGAGTTGTTCTTGGTCATGGTGTCTCTTCATGCAATGAAACCCCAAGACAATGACAGACAATTGTAAAGAGGAAATTAAGAAGTTCTAAAGAAGTTCATGCAAATGAAAACAACAGAAGAAAATGAATAAACTGTTCAAGACTTGAAAGTATAACAGAACATATAAAGAAAATAAAAAATGAGGACACTATAGAAAGGAAAAATTTAAGATCTTGAGCAGAAATTTCAGAGGCAAAGATCAGCCTTAGAATATAAGAGATGGTTGAAAGAATCTCAGGCGTTTACAAAGAGAGAAGAAATTAGATGTATTCACAGAATGTACAATTTTTTGAACACAGACAGACAGTCCTGACACAAACATCTGGTGGAAATTTCAGATACTATGTAAAGCTAAATTCCAAGAATAAAATGGGAGAACAAGAAGACCCAGTTCAAAGTTATAGAAATGTTTTCAACAAACTCATAGAAGGTACCTGCTAACTTAAAGAAGGACAAGCTACTAAGGTATAATTAACTTACATGACTCACCAAATAGACTGGACCAGAAGATGTCATGTCAGCAGATAATAATTCAGAGCACCAACTATAGACCACAAGAAAGAAGAAATATTAAAAGCTAAAGAGAAAAGAACTGGGGTAACATACAACAGGCAGACTCCATTTGAATTATACTAAATTTCAATGTCGACACTGGAAAGTCAGAAGATCCCAGTGGCAGGACCCTAAGATACCACAGATGCTTGCGACCAGACTACTATATCCAGAAAAGCCAATCACAACTGATGGATGAAAATAAGCTCATTTATGATAAAATGAACTTGTTAAATTATTATTATTATTTTTTAATTTTCATCACAAATTGAGCCCTGCTGTGCGCACCCCAAAGGGAAATTTCTGGTAAAGAGGCTAACCACACCTGAACAAAAATAAAAATAGGTGGTGAAATAAACGGATCAGGCAAACAAATATACACACACACACACACACACACGCACACACACACACACACACACACACACACATGCACAATGCACATGTGTGGCAACTCTCCACAAACACACAGAAATACACATCACACAAAAAATAACAGCAGAACTGCTCACTAGGGCTCCTGCCCCAAATATCAATTGGGTCCCGACCTTTTCTATATAAAACACATGTTGGCTAGTATGGTCTTGTTAGGATAGCTTCTTCTTGGATTCAAGAAATAAAATTCGCCATAAAATAGACATCATGATCAAGTAGGCTTCATCCTAGGGATGAAAGGATGGTTCAATATACAGAAATGCATCAACAAAATTACTAAGCGTAAAAACTCAAAGATAAAAACCACATGACCATCCCATGAGAAGCTGAAAAAGCATTTGAAAAAAGGCAACACCCCTTCATATTAAAAGTCTTGAAAATATCAGGAATTGAAGGTCATACATAGTATTATAGTGAATATACATCAAACTGTATCCAACATTAAACCAATGGAGAGAAATCCTAGCAATTCCCCACCAAAATCAGGACTAGAAGAATTTAACACACCTCACTTCTTTCAAGGGAGGTACACCACTCTAAAATTAACAAGGAAGTTAAGGATATCACAAATATGGACTAGATATTAGCAGAAGATTTTCACCAATCAAAAACAATATACTGTCTTCTTGAATTTCATAGAAATTTTTGCAATTAACCATAAGGACAATAAATTAAATGTCAACAACACAAGAAAATTAAATTTAGAAAATAGCCTCCATTCAATCAGACAACAATGTGATTTCAAAACTGGATACCAACAATAAAGCTTGACAAATTATTGAAAACTGAGATCTCATTTGATTTTAAATGAGTTACCACAGAATCCTAAGATAAAATTATATATTTCCAGAATTGATGAAATGAATAATAAAACATAGTCAAATTTCTTTTTCACATAATGAAGAAGGTTCTAAGAAGCAAAGTCCATAGCATCATATCTAATAAAAAAGAGTACTATTATCATACTTCAGAAACTTAATTTTTTATACATGAATCCCCAGAACAACAATAAAGAAATGACATTGAAATGAGTAGATAATAAAAAAAATAACAACAAATAATAAAAACTATCAAAATCAATGCTGAAACTCAATAAAATAGAAATGAATCAGTCATCAACATTAACACAAAGAACCAAAGAACGGTTCTTTTTAATATATACCACTACCAACTAAATCAAGCTAATAGGCGGCAATGCAGCAGATCTATAAACCCACTTAAATAGAAGAAATAAGTGAAAAAGTTTACTAACCAAGAAATACTAGGCCAGATTGTTTTTGTGCAGAATTTCACTTAAAACAGAACAAGTGCCAATAATCTTCTAATTATTCCAATTAAAAGAAAACAGAGAAAGAACGTTGCTATCAATTCTTTATGAAAATGAACGAAGTTACCCTGATGACCAAAGCGCAACCAAAGACCATTGAACAGAAGAGAATTATATCAATTCTTTTCCTGAGGAACAGGGAATTGTAAAACATTCTCAATTAAAATAACTGTGAATTGAATCTTTTTAAGAACACAGCAAAAACACTTATCCATCGTGATCAATTTAGCTTCATTCAGAGATTTAGTTATAGTTCAACGTATGTGGGAAATCAATAATCTAATCCAATTATATTAACAAAGACTTGAAAGAAAAACAAAAAAATAAAATAATGAAACATATGAACATCCTATTAGCAAAAGGCTATTTTTTAGAGTTCAAAACCCCTTAATGACAAAGTCCTGATGAGATTAGAGAGATGGAAGGCACATAGCCAAAATTAAAAAGACAAATTATTGCAGCAAGTTTTAACCACCATCAAACTAAATGGAGAGAAAGTCAAAGTAATTTAAAAACAGGTTGTTCACTCAACAGCTATTCAATGTTGTACTTGAGATCTTAGCTGAGTATTACAAGCAACTTAAGGATTGTTTATCAAGGTAATAAAACTGCTTCCATCAAAGAAATTTGAAAATGTTCTCTTTTTTCTATTTTGAGAATTGTTAATGGGAAAATTTTTTGAAGGTCTGATAATCTGTATACTAAATCCATCTGGCCCAGGAGCATTTTACTATGGAATATTTTAATCACCATAGTCTATCTCACTGAGGTTATGGGATCTACTTAAGTGTTTTATTTGTAGTTTTAAAACATGTTTAAAATTCAATACAATTACATGGTTTTCCACCTATTTTCCCTTCAGTCCTTCACAACTACCTTCCCTCAAGCTTTTTACCTATCCCCCATCTTTTCCAATCTGATAATCCCATTATGTTTATTAGTGTTACAACAAAAAAGACTTCAAACTGTTGTTGTTGTTGTTGTTGTTGTTGTTGTTTGTGTGAATATGTTTTTATCTGAACCACTCCTGAATTTCTAGCAAATAATATGATCACCCTGAAAGACGTATTGTTCTTATCCCAGAAGTGACAGGTTCTACACAATTTCATATCTAGGGCTACAACCCCAAAAATTCTCACTTGATTTATGCATCAATAGCTATTCAGTCATTTAAGAAAATATAATTTAAACTATGATATTTGGCAGTAAGTGGATGGATATTTCTGTATTGGAGCAAGGAACATCAATTCAGAAATACAAATATTGTACTTTTTTACTCTGTGATCCTAGCATCAAATGCTCAGATGAGTATAACAAGGAAGAAACAAGGGAAAATAAGTGATACGAGACCATAGGAAAGGATTGTTTGCCAGGACTTCAGGATAAAGTTAAATACAGTGAGAAATAAAATATTATGATGGTGCTCCAACATATGAAAATGGAGAGAGTCTAATATAGTAGGAGGAAAATCAAGGACTGCTTGCTTGGTTTGGTAAAGCCTAGAGTAATCTAAGTAACTTTGGCTGGGCCAATGGTCTCAGGGAGAATCAAAGGCTATAAGAAACTCCAGTATCCAAAGAGATGCAAATTGGAACCTCTAAATCAGTCAGAATGGCTAAGATCACAACTCCACATTACAGATGCGAGGATGAATAAAGAGGAACACCTCGCTTTTGGTGGATTTCACTCTCAGGCCAAACCATTCGAAACTGTCTGACAGTTGTTCTAAAACTGAACATACGTACCTTGAGGACCCAGCTATGGCTCACCCTGGGCATATATACCAAAAGATGTTCAAATATATAACAAGGACACATGCTTTACTATGTTCATAGCCTTATTTATAAAAAAGCCCTAGTTGAAACAAACTCCAGATGTCCTTCAACAGAGGAATGGATACAGAAATGTGGCATCCACTCAGGCCAAGAAGAACACACATAAGATGCACTCACTGATAAGGATATTAGGCCTCAAAAGCCTGTGAATACCTGTAAAGTAAATTCACAGACCCATAAGGCCAAGAAGAAGGAAGATAAAGTGGATGCTGGTCCCTCTTAGAAGAAGGTAACAAAATATCAGGAGGAAATATGGAAATATGTGAGAAATATGAGGCATGAGGAGGACTGAAGAAAGGCCATCCAGAGACAGTGCCCCACCCTGGAGATCCATCCCATACAGACAATAAAAATTCAGACACTATTGCACATGCTGCTGGGGTACCTAAGGACTGATACAAGTAGTCCCCCGTGCCGTTCTGTTAGGAGCCCATTGAACACAGAAGAAAATGCTCAGTCAATCAGGATGAGCCCAGGTCCCGCAACAGGAATTAAATGGACTGAAGGAGCTTAAAATGTTTATATTCCATTGAAGCACCAGCACATCATCCACCAGACTCTCTAGAGCCCCAGGGACCAAAACCACAACCAAAGAGGCACACAGAGGGATCCATACTTAGTACACAGTAGAGGATGACTTGGTAGACACCAATGGAGAGAAACCTTGTCCCAGGGAAGGCCTGATGCCCCAGTGTATAGGGAATGCCAGCAAGGCTGGTGGGTGTGGTGGAGGGGGGAGCACCACATGCAGGTGAGGGAGGTTGGGTGGGGGTTTCCAGAGTGAGTGAACCAGGATATGATAACATTAAAATGTAACAAATATAATATCCAATAAAAAAAGAATGCCTAGAAGGAAAGAAATAGCTCCTCCCTAGAGAAGAACAATGAGTACCAAGGAGGAATATATGGTAATGAATGAAGAAAGGAGAGAAGAAATTGTAATATTTAATTTTGAAACTGTAAAGTTACCTTTTATTTAAAATAAAGGTATTTAAAATAACCTTCCACCAATTCTTATGTCTGCATGCTGATTTCTCATAACAAAATATCATATCTGGATCCATTAACAATTATATGGACACATTGAGGATAATGGCACAAATGATAAGGGCCTCCATATTCACAGATTCCAAATGTTTATTCATCATCAGAGAGGACACTACTGAAAAGCAATAGAAATGCCGCTCCTTTAAAGTTTCATTTTTCTTACAACTGAACAAATTTATTGTAACAGCAACACGTAACTGAAACGAAGCAATACCGA